>NC_048289.1:222500-270000 GCF_009762535.1 Notolabrus celidotus
GCCCTGCTCATCAATCACGTCTTTACCAGAGTAATACCAGTAAAAGTCACTGATGGACTCCTGCAGCAGAGAAGGAGGAGGAGGAGGGGGATAGACGGATGACCATGAGGTTATATTTTTAATTTCAAAATCACAAAATCTGAGTAACACAAAAAAACGGCAGAGTAAAACCAAGGCAGCAGTTTAAAATTCAGCTTCACTGAAGAACAGTCCTGTGGTTCTAATGGAAGGCTGTTTAATACCACGAGACAGACTCAGAATCAACAACTGCTCATGTATACATGACAACACAGAGCTGTTCAACATACACATTTGAAAGTAAGTAAAGTGTATTTTTAAAGTGCTTTTCACAGACAGTGCTATACAAAGAAATCAAATTAACATAAACAGTACAATTGTTAAACAACCCATTAGAAGCATTGAAAACTGTGAGACCATTAACCAAATGCCTGTTTGAATACATCATCCAAGAGGTGCGTGTGCATTTTGGCAACAGAAGCAGCGTTTAGCTCTGTTCATTCAGTCGAGTTAGCGAGCTTTAAACACTGAGTTAAAACTGTTGGCAGCATCTGAGTCTGGTCGTTCTGTGGTTGGTTGTCAGATCCTCCACCTCAGACTCAAGCTCTCCAGAAGTCAGACAGGATTACGACCGTTTCTGAGCAACCGGTGTTATGGTGTTAAAAGTGACCGTGCTAACTGGTGACGTTCAACCGAACGTGTCAGTGGTTGTTACGATTACAACAGCTGTTGAAACCATAGACTGTATAAATAATGGACGTAGTATCTGTGACGTCATCCATCTGTTTCTGAAGCGCTGTTTCGAGGATAATCGGCAGCGGCAGCCATATTGGAAATGTTGAACTCAACATAATCTGCTGTCGAGCTGGTGTGACGTAAAGAGGCGTGGTTTGAGCCTGCTAGCCAACAGTACAGCTACTCCTCTTTTGAACCAGGCTGTAAACATGTTTAGTTCTGCTGTAAAGATCGTCTTCTTTGAATGGGTGTGTATGTGGTTTCTGGTACTTCCGGAGCCATGCTCAAGCAGATCCTCTTCCGCCTTGGCCTCATATTTTTAGACTGGAGGTTGCAGCTTGTTTGAAACTTGGAAAGAGTCCTAATGAGTGCGTCCTAGTTTGTTTTGTATTGTAATATAAAATAAATTAATTAGATATTTGTTTCATGAAAAACTATGAGCATTTGCGAGAGGCGCACTTGGCTGACAGTCACCAGTTAACAGGGTCACACTTTTCACTGAAACACCAGCGGCGTCTGTAGCTGCAAGCTATTAAATCTCTTCTTTACCTGACCTTGGTTCATCAGGTTTGACTGTAATTAATAATATTAACTGATAGTTAATATTTATAGTTTATACTGTGAGAAAGTTGGTTTGTGCCTAAGTTATGACCAGTTACGATAATTAAGACTAAATATGGAGAGGTAAATAATACGTGAAAGTTTTAATTACGAGTAACAGAAACAGATTTCATGTATACATTAATACTGAGGTTTATTAAAAGACTAATAACTCTTAAAACTAGCAATTAAAAAACACGGAATCAGTATTACTCTGATCTGTACCAGTGTACATCGCTGTCTGGACTCAGTTATCTGGCTCGTTTGTTATGATCCATGTCTCAGACGTAGCGGTCTGTTATGATACAGGTCTCAGACGTAGCTGTCTTTTATGATACAGGTCTCAGACGTAGCTGTCTTTGATGATCCATGTCTCAGATGTAGCTGTCTTTTATGATCCAGGTCTCAGACATAGCTGTTTTTTATGATCAAGGTCTCAGACGTAGCGGTCTGTTATGATCCAGGTCTCAGACGTAGCTGTCTTTTATGATCCAGGTCTCAGACATAGCTGTCTTTTATGATCCAGGTCTCAGACGTAGCGGTCTTTTATGATCCAGGTCTCAGACGTAGCGGTCTTTTATGATCCAGGTCTCAGACGTAGTGGTCTGTTATGATCCAGGTCTCAGCTGTAGCAGTATTTTAAGCTCGTCTTTGGCGTGGGAGGATTTCTTATTTATAGACACAGTTCATGTTTTGATATTTGACGTTTGTCTAATGTGGTCTCGGCATGGACTGACTTGTGTGATGAATCACTCTCTGGTGTTCATGCTGGTTTCTCTAAACACGTCTGTCCTCTAAATATCCGTCCACTTGTTTATTTGGGTAACGGTTGCAGTTAACTCCCTTGCGTAGCTTGGCAAACTCTTGTACTCCGCAGTCACTCCGTTGTCAGGATGTGCACCCAGCCGTAACTGTTTACAAACAGTAAGGGGTCTATATCCTGGAAAACTCAGTCACCACGATGGCTGAGGCGTGTACGAGGAACAGATAGTAAATGTAACATGTTTGAAAGAGTTTCATGTACACGCATCAGTCTGTCCATCCTTTGGTTACCACAACATGGTTGTTGTGGTTGTGCAGGTGATGTTTCAGCTTACCTGCACTCTGAGGAGGTAATCAACTGTAGAGATGATGATGTTCACAGTGGTGTTGTTTCCTGTTTGAGTCCTCAGGTAGTTCTGGAAGTCTGAAACAGGAAATCAAAATACTACAGTTTGTTCTCCAAATGAATGAATGCAGTACGCCAAGCTGTACGACAGGTGAGTCCACTTAGTTTACAACAACTACTGTGTTCAGAAACCGTATGCAGTCTGAGAGCAGGGAAGCCCATGAACCGTTATCTTAAACCTGCATTCTCTACACTGTCCAGCGGGGGGCAACTGTGAGAGTACTGTACAGCCCCCCTCCTCAGCTGATTTATCCCCTCAGTAAACACTGATGAGTTTATGGTCTCAATCTCTGGTTTCAAGTCTTCCTCAACACAGTATAATGTTTATTTAGTAAATGACGTCCCATATAGAGTCACAGAGAGCAGGAAGAGGGGGGCGGACACTTGAGGTGGAAATCCACTTCCTCCTCTGTCCAAATATGGTAACTTCCAGCATCAAAAGCAGAATGCAGCCATGCCCACAATGTCAGACTCATGGCTTCATAGTCCACAAACCTTAAGGCGTTTTTCAACCGGAGGAACTTTACCCCTGAACTACGTGCGTTTCGACCGGTGGACCCAGGGTCTAAATTAAGTCCAGGGGTAGATAATCTCCCCCCCCCTAAAAAGCCCCTGCTAGGGGGGTAGTACTTTTCAAAGGTCCCGGGACTTTCGGGGGGCAGGGCCTGCAATGCTGAAAATGTCTGATTGGTAGATTAACCTCAGTGTTTTTATTCCTCCCTCCGTCCACAATAACATCACACACATCTGTGATTCTCTTGATTTCTCTTTCTTTCATTAGTTTTTATTTGTTCTATCTTTTTTGTATGTGTGTGTACTTTTCAAAAGAAGAAGCTGTGATTCTCTTGATTTAGCAGCTTGTAACAGTAGTCTTCTCTCAGCCCACCGTGAATGCGTCTCTCCCGGTGTTACGGTTTTAAAAGTGACCCTGTAAACTGGAGACCTTCAGCTGAGCGTGTCAGTGTTTGTGGAGTTTACACAGCTGTTGAAACACAGAGGGAGTTCCTGGGAATGCAAACTAGTTTAGTTTTTATTAAGATTTCAAAATATCCTCATCAGATATTTAATGATCGTCTAAAGACGTTTATGAGGGATGCATCCGGCTGAGAGTCTCCAGTTAACAGGGTCGCTGTTTAAACCAAAACACTGGCCGATCTCTGCCACGGCTTTTTGAGTTCAAAAGGATTTTAAAGCCGTGTTGAAACGTCTTTGCTACTCGCGCTTATCTCCTCTCACGTGTTGATTCAGTGAATCCATCTGTGATGAAATATAGCACCATCTAAAACAGACCAGCTGAGTCTCTTCATGCTAACAGGCTAACTGTTGTTTTGCTCATAATGATACCTGCCTGTCCGTCTGCTTCTATGGTGTCATCTGTGATGAATGTCATTCCTCTTTGTTTTACTGCCCTCTACTGGTCTGGTGGTGTAGTGCATTTACTTTTTTTTTCTCCATACGTCACTGACCTGATTTACACAATCTACCCGGGACTTCAGCCCGTGGTCGAAACGCAGACAACAATGTGGGCACAGGAACCTTTTAGTTCAGGGGAAAGTAGTTCTGGGGGCTAAAAGACCCCGGAACTCTTGGTCCAAATGCACCTTAAAGGATGTGATCATGGCAGTCATATCCTCCTCCTATATACAGCCTATGTCAATGATCAGGATCAGAATCAGCTGAGAGGAGAGAAGGCGTTGCCCTCTGTGACATGTGAATATCACTTTACAAACACTTTGTGAGAATAGAGCTACAGCTTCGCTGAGTTCATGATAACTTCTGTCTGATAACAGAACGTTCTCTCTACTCTAAAGGAAGTGGAATATAATCAGTGGAGACACCTGAATGCTTTCTGCTCACAGATACAGATCAGTGTGATGAACATGAAACTCTACCTGATAGGTTCACACCTATAACACAGTCTCAGAGAGGGTTAGTAAAGTCAGACTCCGTCGTATAATCAGTTTAACTAGTTTACATTAAACTGATTATATGTATGACATCATCATATAATGGTTTGTTAACACTCACACACCTGAGTTGTGTCCTTCACAGAGCAGCTGCAGGAAGCGGAAAAGGTCACAGGTGAACTCATCATCCTGCATGACCTTCTCACCTGGCCGAGAGGAGAAACACACACACATTCATGCACACATACAAACACACATGCAGACACGTTTACACAAGCACATACACAGGAACAAGAACACAAATGCGTGCAAACACACACACAATCATATAAAGACACACACACACACGCACACACACACACACAAACACACACACATACACAGGGTCAGAGACAGAAGCAGACGACACAGAAGAGAGACGATGACAGGAACACAAAGTTAAACAGATGTGTTTCCTCTCAGTAATACACACAGTTCCTACACACACACACACACACACACACACACACACACACACACACACACACGCACACACACACACACACACACACACACACACACACACACACACACACACACTCAGTGGGCAGCCACAGCACTCAGTGGTGGACTGAAGTGGACTGGTTTTTACACTGCAGCATTTTACAGTCAGGTTGCACAGTGGCCTAAGAGGGACACTTGATCAACAACGCCAAAGATTTTCATTTAGAGAAACGTGCTGCAAAAGCGGAACAAAGACATTTTCAGAAAACACACTGCAAACATGTTAACGATGCAAAGTCACAAACATGCCAAACCTGGGAACACATTCAACAGAAATCCACTGCCCAGTCATCAGGACAGAAGTGCCCCTGACTCCCCACACAGCCTGAGTCCAAAACTGAGTCCACCTTAATGACCTCTGACAGGTGAGGTGAATATCACTGATGATCTTTTACAGGGTCACCTGTACGTGGATTTGTCAGGCAGCAGGGGAACCTTAAGTCGATGTGTTGTTGAAGCAGAGAAATGTGCGAGTTTGTGGATAAGAGCAACTTTGACATAAAACAAACTGTCATGGTTAGACGACTGGATCAGAGCGTCTCCTAAACTGCAGCTCCAGTGGGGTGTTCCTGGTCTTCAGGGGTCAGGACCAACCAGAAGGGATCCAAGAAAGGAGAACCAGAGAACTGGGGACAGTGACATGGGCGGACAAGAGTCACTGAAGGCTGAGAGGGTCCACCTCACCACTTCCAAGACTTAAAGGATCTGCTGCTAGTGTCTTCGTGCCAGATACCAGAGCACATCTAAAGAAACCCTGCTGTTCACTGAGCTACTGCTAGCTAGTATTCTGAGTTAGCAGTGCAGCTATTTGTACTTTTAGTAGACTCTCTTTACTTGGTTTTGTATTCATCTCCCCAGTGAGCCTGATAACTATGTCCCCAAGGTGGTTCAAGGCTCCACGTCAATTATTGAAAGACATTCACCCGTTTTCTGCTGCTTACCTTGGGTTTTGCTGCAGTGACAGCAGGCCAAGCAAGAATACCTTCTGTCTCCCCTGCGTTGTCCTCCAGATCCTCCTAAGGGCCTGAGGCATTTCAAGTGAAGACAGGATATATAATTCCTCTGAGCTCTGGGTCTAACCCTGGCTCTCTCCCCAGTTTTGCCTGGAAAACCTCCAACGGGAGGCACCAAGGGGGTATCCTGATCAGATGCCTGAAGCACCTTAACTGGCTCCTTTGGATGCAGAGGAGACTTTTTTTGGCCTCCTGTATCCGCCATCCAATTCTTTTGGTAGCTGCCAAAAGCATAAGACCATGAATGAGGGTTGGTTTAGAAACCAGAGCTTTGCCTTCAGGCTCAGTCTGGTTCAGTGCCCACAGCACTGATGCTGCACTGGCAAGTCGGTCAATCTCAGGATCCTTCTTACCCTCAGTGTGCTCAAGACCCCGAGACACTTACACTCCTTTGGGGGTAAGGACTCCCATCAGATCCAAAGAGTAATCTATCGTTTTCCATCAGAGAACCATCGCCGTGGACTTACAAAGTCCTGCCCTCATCCCAATCACTTCACTCTTGTGCAGCCCAATGCCTGCTGATGATCCAGTCCGTCACAAACAGAGTCAGTGTCAAGGGGCAACCCTGGAGGAGCCACTGGCAATATGTCTGATGTAGTGCGGAGCATGTAGTGCAGACACAGCTCTCACTCTGGTCGTACAGGGAGCAGGTGGCTCACAGCCACGCCTTCAAAACCCCATAGTCCTGCAGTACCTTCCACAAGACCCCCCCAAGGGAGATGTAAGTGCTCTTCAAGCCCACAAAGCACATGTAGACTGGGTGAGCAAACTCCCATGTACCCTCCAAGAACCCTGCAAGAGTTAAGAGCTACTTCACTGTCCCGGGGCCAGGTTGGAAGGCATGTTCCTCTTGTATCTGAGGCTTGATCTGTTGGAGCACACCCTCCGGTCCCCCTTTTTAAAATGGGATCCACCACCCCAGTCTTCCACTCCATAGGTACAAACCTCCATGCAACATTGAAGGTGCATGTCAGCCAAGACAACCCAAAATCTCAGAAGGATCACGTCTACACTCAGCCACTGAGGTACTTCTTGACTGCCTCAATGACCTCTGCCAAAGACGTAGACAAGTCTCCCCATGGATCTTTGAACTCTGCCTCAGAGGACATGCTAGTTGGGTTCAGGAGTTCCTCAAAGTGTTCCTTCTATTCCCTCATGAAATCCCCCATCTGGGCCAGGACTTCTCCATCCCTATTGAGAACAGCCTGCGCCCCGGTCGACTCAGGATTTTTCCAGTATGCAGGGTACCTTAGTGTCTCCTACAGGCCAGGCACACTTTCTTTGTGAAGACTGGATCCTGTGGTTCTCTGTGGCATTTGTTCTCTAGGTTTGTGTGTTTCTTCATTTCTGCATTAATGATGTTTTCCCTGCATGTTTGTGATTCATGGATTTGTTTCAGCTTTTTGCAGCACGTTTTCAATTCTCAGCACATTTCAGTTGTTTAATCTGTTTGGACATTTGCACCCGAGTTTTTCTGATGAACATCTCCTGGCTGCTTTCCTTTTCAGCCAATGGAGGACTTGAATTGGGGAAGCTGAACAGTTGCTCTGACTGAGCTTAAATGCTGCTTTGAACCACTGAGTGCAAAAGTAAAAGAGGGTCAGAGAGAGGAAGGTGAGACACAGTAACTCATACTGTAACATAAATATGAAGAGAAACACCCATACAGTGAGACAACAGACTGAAGTGGTCTGCAGGTCTGAAACAGGACTGAAAGTGCAGGTTTTTTGACAGTGTAGCTTTGTCCTCTCCTCAGACCAGTTCCAGCAGGAGGGCAGAGCTTCAGAAGTCCACTACTGTAATACCAATCAGATTGAACCTGACTGCATCTGCTGAAAAAAATGTACATTATTGTTAAAGCCACAGTCCATCTTTCTGTTCTTTCTCCAGAGGTCCACATGTATTCTCCACCTGGTCCTGATACACTGCAAGAAAACCCCTGTTCCTGCTGAGCTACAGCAAATTAAAGAACCCTGATGCTGGCTCCGAAAATCTGCAGTAGTCACCTAATCATGCTGCTGAGCTGCGGTCTGACAGCATCCGTCTCTGGCTATCCTCCACCCTGACCTGACCGTCAGCTACATGATCAGCTACCACATCAAAGCCTAGAACAGTCCCATCCTGTCCTGATCCTTCAGCGCATCCTTACCTACAGTACTGTCCTCCTCCCTGTCCCCCAGAGAGGCTCAGACCATCTTCTGGACCTCCTGACCATTCACCCAAATCTTCTTTTGACAGTCCTGATGTCTGCCCATCATCTGATGATCATAGAATCTGATCCCATGGTCCTTATGCTCATCTTGTTGACTTTTAACTGTGTTTTAAACATTTAAAGTACCACTCAGAAGACTGCAATGATACAGGACTATATGGCCTGTAGCCCAAATCCTTCAGGATGCTGTCCAGTTTTGATCTCAGTCTCTAAACTGAGAGCCTCCTCAACAACCTTTTGGCCCAGGGGGAGGCCCTACTCCACAGAAGCTATACCTTATTCAGAACCCCAAACCATCTTCATCTCTGGACACATCCCCCTGTTGCCTCAAGTACCCAAGTGACTTCACCCCCATGACTCGCTGACCTCGGCTTCCAGTGTTTATTAGTCAGAACCTTACAACTAAATACTCACATCATCGTCTCAGGTTTGGGATAGACCACCTTTGGTTTTGAATCTATACTGATGGTTTGTGCTTCCTGAAACATGTTTCTTCATTGCCAAAGAACATAGCATTCAGAATCAGCAGATCACCTGTCCTGCTTCAACCTGTCTGATCCCCCCTGCTGAGATGTCTGCTGATAGTCCTGGACCCTCTGAAGGTCAACAGGTATTTCTTCTCTTTCCAGGTAAAGACTAAACTTTATTATTCAGACATTTTTTGGGCATTTTTGTGTTGATTGATAGGACAGCTGAAGAAAGACTGGACATGTGGGGAGGAGAGATTGGGCGTCCTGTTCGGGAGTCAAACCAGGGACCGCTGTAATGAGGACTACAGCCTCTGTACATGGGACACAGGCTTAAATCTTTAACAGTTAAGGAGCTGTGTCAGAGCACTTTCAGGCGTGTTTCAAACACTTCAAACCAGGGGAGGGGATACATTTTTCATGTTTGGAAAAAAAGGAGTTAACTTTTAGTCTTAATATCTACACAAGTTAAGCTCTATCTTCATTAAAGGATATAATAAAATACAAGGTAAAGACATGGAATTCACCTGGTCTGTCAGAGATTTGAGGATTCTACAGTACACAGTGAATTACAGCGCTAAACACAACCAAATCATGAACCAAAATACAATACAAGGGGAAATAAGGCAACACCAAATCATAAGAAAGAAGTTATTGAAACCAAATCATGAAATTATGGAAGACAAACACAGTGACTACAGAACACAGCTCAGCCCACGAAACATAGAGAAGGAAGGAGGAAGGAAGGAAGGAAGGAAGGAAGGAAGGAAGGAAGGAAGGAAGGAAGGAAGGAAGGAAGGAAGGAAGGAAGGACAGTTCACCCCTTCCACCCATAGAATAGCATAGCTGTACACAGACACCTTAAGTCAAAGTAGACTAAAGAAGAAGGGAAGGGCAGAGAGGTAGAGAAGACAGGTAGAGAAGACAGGTAGAGCAGACAGGTAGAGAAGACAGGTAGAGCAGACAGGTAGAGAAGACAGGAAGAGAAGACAGGTAGAGAAGACAGGTAGAGCAGACAGGTAGAGAAGACAGGTAGAGCAGACAGGTAGAGAAGACAGGAAGAGAAGACAGGTAGAGCAGACAGGTAGAGAATACAGGAGGAGAAGACAGGTAGAGAAGACAGGTAGAGAAGACAGGTAGAGCAGACAGGTAGAGAAGACAAGAAGAGAAGACAGGTAGAGCAGACAGGTAGAGAATACAGGAGGAGAAGACAGGTAGAGAAGACAGGTAGAGAATACAGGAGGAGAAGACAGGTAGAGAAGACAGGAGGAGAAGACAGGTAGAGAAGACAGGTAGAGCAGACAGGTAGAGAAGACAGGAAGAGAAGACAGGTAGAGCAGACAGTTAGAGCAGACAGGTAGAGAAGACAGGTAGAGAAGACTGGTAGAGCAGACAGGTAGAGAAGACAGGTAGAGAAGACAGGAGGAAAAGACAGGTAGAGAAGACAGGTAGAGCAGACAGGTAGAGAAGACAGGAAGAGAAGACAGGTAGAGATTAAGGAGGAGAAGACAGGTAGAGAAGACAGGTAGAGCAGACAGGTAGAGAAGACAGGAAGAGAAGACAGGTAGAGAATACAGGAGGAGAAGACAGGTAGAGAAGACAGGTAAAGAAGACAGGTAGAGAAGACAGGTAGAGAAGACAGGTAGAGCAGACAGGTAGAGAAGACAGGAAGAGAAGACAGGTAGAGAAGACAGGTAGAGCAGACAAACAGACAAGAAGAGAAGACAGGAATAGATGACAGGTAGAGCAGACAGGTAGAGCAGACAGGTAGAGCAGACAGGTAGAGAAGACAGGTAGAGAAGACAGGTAGATCAGGCTTGTAGATGGGGAAGACAGTAAGATATGATAGGTAGAGAAGACAGAGAGGGTTGCGAAGTACAGCAGACGGAACTAGCAGACAGGCAGGTAGAGCAGAGGGATTCAGAAGCAGGTCTGGGAGAATTGGAGAGTCTGATTCTGTAACCATATGAACATTACTAATGAAGTGTTTAGTGAGAAGTGATAACAGGTTAATTGTGATTCTACAAAAGGTCCAAAAGGTATCACTTTTTGAAATCGTATGCTATTTTGTCCATTAAAACACACCTTGGTTAAGATGCAACACTGTCTTCCTGCTTTGATGGAAAATAAGAAGCACCACTGAGCTCTTGAACGTAATCTGCACTCTGTGTCAAACAGAATTAAAACTTCATGAAGAACTTTGAGTTTGCATGAAAATCTAATTTTGTTTTTGGGAGGGAGGTTCAAATGTTGTGCTTCAAACACTGTATTGTAATTTGGTGTATTTTTATGCAACAGTTGTGAAATTATCTCTATTTTTAAAGGCAAACTTATTTGATCTAAACAACAACAGTCTGGTACTTCAAGCATCATACTTGAGAAGATTGAGATAGTCATCCTTCACCTGTTGGTCTAAAGATGCTCATTGAAGACAGAGGTTCACTTCCCCTGAGCAGCCCTCTCTCACCTCACAGAATTAGGAATTATTACATTAGCACATAACACGTTCACTTTCTATATTTTAGCACATTTCTTGTTGGACATGGACTCGCCCTTCACTACATCTCTGAACTTTTATCCCCCTATGAGTCAGGACGCAGTCTGAGGTCACTTCATACTTTTATTTCACGACTCAAAACACTCCCTTATAATAAAGCTTTTATTTTGTGAATTTATTCTCATTTTTAATGTTTCACCCCTCTGCTTTCAATCTCTGTTTTTACTGTTTTTGTGAAGCACTTTGTAACTTGTATTGAAAAGTGCTATACAAATAAAAGTATTATACATGAGATTTATTACAGATGATGTTTACAATACTTATCATTGCATCCTTTACAATAAGGTGGGATGGTCTTCTCTGACTTAATGGTGTGATTTGCACTCATACCTTAGATACAAGAGGAACATGTTTATTTATTAAGTGCTTGTTGGGATGCTACCCTCATATCTGGTCCTCTGGTCCTCTGGAGCACAACACACAAGATCCACTAATGGGCTCACTCTCCAGGTTCCTAGAGTTCATTCAGAGCTGGGAAGATCTGCTTTTGGCTTTTTTGCACCATCTGCCTGGAACTCACTTCAAAGCACTTTAAAAATGAATGCACTGGTTTCTGTTAGTCATTTTAAATCCTTAGATTTTAGACTTTACTTTTTAATTATTTTCTGTTTTTAATTGATCATCATTATTTCAAGGTTTTATCTTTTATTTGCTTATCATGCATTTGAATGTTTCTTTTTTATGCTCCACGTCTTTGTAAATGAGGGCTTTGCTTTCAATGATTTATGAGTTTAAATAAAGATAAATGAAATAAATTCATTAATAAGTATGACTATGATTATTATGATTATTATTAATATTATATGTAGAGGTAGATGCCTTCATCTAGGAGGGAACAAACACTCTGTTGAAAACTTTCACATTACTTCCTCAGGGCAGTTTGGGCCACGTCTTATCTGAAGCACTGGAGTTCCATCTGCCAGAAAAACCCCAGCAGTGTAGAGTGGGCCATGGATGCCTAGCTACCCTTTCTGAGTCTTATCAAAGTCATGACTTTGCTCTTTCGCTTGGTAAACGTTACCGAGGTCCAGACCTCATTACTGGATACAGCCATGTTTGAGACCAGACTGGTGTAGCAGTGCAGAACTGATCTGAATAATAAATCAGTCAAAATCATAAATGACATCTCATTGTATTTAATTCACAAATCAAAGCACTGGTAAAACTGCTATACCAGACTGTACAACTCCTCCCTCTGATCACTAAACAATAACCTGTACTCTGTACAATAACCGTGCAATACACTGTGCAATATCCCTGCCACTTTAACATCCTGTATATCTCCTTCATTCCCAGCACTTTTTTACATAGCTAATTCTTACTATTCTGAGCTTCTGTATATACTTTATCATTCATTTATTATATTATATTTGATTTGATCTTTATTTTATTTCATTTTATTTGTATTTATATTTTATTTTATCTCTTCTTCTATTAATATTTTGACTTTTTTCATACTGTGTATAAGAGCTCTGTAATGACCAAATTACCCTCCCCTGAATTTATTAATATGGACTTAAAGAATGTTTCAGTGATTAATAATGTAATTTTAAACACTCCATTTAAATGTGATTAGCTGTGCCTTATTATTAAAGCTCTGCGATGAATCAAATGTTGGTTCATGTTCACTGTCCCTGATAACTAACCCTGCTGGACATCTGGTCTGAAAGTTGTGATTGTGTTTGTTGTATTTGTTGCAGCCTGCAGAGAGTCAGAGGAAGAAAAAGGGCAGAAGGGAAGAAGAAACAGATGAAAAGAAGAGTAGAGAAGGAAGAGGGATTGGAAGAAGGAGAGAAGGAAAAAAGGAAGAAGAGAAGGAGAATAAAAAAGAGAGGACATAGACATCCATCACAAAAACCACCTCCATCACTGAGACACCACAACCAGCTGACTGCATGTCCACTTCATGAGCGAGAGGAGGGAAGGAAGGGGAAGATGGGGAGGAGGGGAGGAGGGGAGGAGGGGAGGAGGGGAGGAGGGAAGGAGTGGGGGTGGTAAACAGTCATATTAGTTTTATTTAGACTGTGCCAGATCCTGTACAAATCCTGAGAGGGAGGCAGACACACTGCAGCTCTAAGTCTGACCAACACGTGATGGGGTCAAACCCTAACATCTACACCTTCATCATCATCATCATCATCAACAGTATGATCAAGGTGGGAGGTGACACTGAGACTTTAACAGAATAAAAAGACAGCCACGGTATGAGTTACTATTAATATAGAAGACAGGAAGAGAGGAAGAGAGGGGGAGGAAGGGGGGAAGGGGAGGAGCTACGAGCAGAAGTCTAGACTCAGGACCTGGACAGAACTGACACAAGGACTAACTGACCCCAGAGAAACAGAGAGAAACAGAGAGAGGCCAACCAACACACAGGAAGATGGCAGGAGGCATAATTACCACGCTCATGAGTGATGACTGAGGAGGGGAAGAAAGTGCAGAAAAAACAAAATGAGGAAAAGAAAAACAGGGGAAGAAAGAAAGAGAGAAAGAAAGTAAGAAACAAAGAAACTGAAGATCACATATAGGGAAAAGAGAAACTTCAAAATGTCCAAGTTTACTTTACATTAGCCAACATGAAAATAAAGTGTGTCGACAGAATAAACCTGCACAGGAAAACAGAGAGAGGTAGAAGAAAGTAAAAACACACCGAGACTCAGCAGCTCTTCACATTGACGTGTGTGTTCTCCTGATGTGTGTGTGTCAGTCTAAACTCTGCATTAGATTCAATGATCCTCAGACACGGAGGATGTTATAAGTATTCAAACTACAGCAGGTGCAGTAAAGTTTCATTTAAATACACTAATTTGTTCAGTTTCAGAAGCAGGATGCCACCTCAGCCCATCATCCCCTGTCTGCACATTGACACTTAAACCCTCCTCTGCTATAGCCTTCACCTGCTCAGAACCGAAGTGCACCAACACTGTACAAGAAGAATCAGAAAGCTAATGTATCCAATCTCCTCACCTGAACCCTGGACTGAACCTCCCTTTACCCAACAGATAGGAAACCCATTATACCTCAAACAATTCCATTTTCCAGAGGCAGACACCCTCTCTACTTTTAAGAGTAGGCTTCAAACTTTCCTTTTTGATAAAGCTTATAGTTAGAGCTGGATCAGGCTTGGACCAGCTCTTAGTTATGCTGCTATAGGCTTAGACTGCCGGGGGAACTGCAGCACTGACACACTGGGATCCTATCTCACCACCTTCCCCCCAACCCCCTCATCACTTACTTTAACTCTGCCTGTCCCATTAAAGTTACTAACCATAGACCTTTCTGGAGTCCCTGAGCTCCCTTGTCTCGTAGGTTCCTCTGAGCTGCCGTAGACGTCCTCCTGCTGTGGACGTTCCAGACTCCAGCTGATACGGACGTGCTGGACTCCAGCGGCAACAGCTTCTACTACTCGTCTCATCACTATCACCTCTCTCTCTTATATTCCTCTATCCCTCTTTCCAGACCCAACTGGGTCGAGGCAGATGTCTGTCTAACATGAGTCTGGTCCTGCTCGATGTTTCTGTCTGTTAAAGGAAGTTTTTCCTCTCCACTGTAACTAGCTAAATACTGTGAGGTGCAATGCTCATGGTGGATTAAGGTGGGGTGAGTCTTATCCTGTCTTGGTGTTGGGTCTCTGTTCATAATTTGACATAGAGTGGTCTAGACCTGCTCTGTTTGTAAAAGAGTCTTGAGATAATGTTTGCTGTGATTTGGCACTATATAAATAAAGATTGATTGATTGATACTGACATTTTGGTTCACACCCTGGTCCCCTCCAGCCTAGACTGCTGCAGCTCCCTTCTTTTTGGTTTACCAGACAAATCCATCCATAAACTTCAGCTGGTTAAAAACTCCACTGCCTGGAAATCACCGGAACCCCCTCCACCAGCCACATCACACCTGTCCTGCAGCAACTCCACTGGCTTCCCATCAAACACCACATCATTTTTAAGATTCTGTTTCTCACCTTCAAGACCATCAACAACCAAGCTCCTCAGGACCTCGTTGACCTCCTCCATGCCAAAATACCCACCCTACCGTAGTCTCAGGTCCTCCTCTTCCACCCAACTCACCCTCCCACCTGCTTGCTTGACCACCATGGGGTCGAGATCCTTCAGACACTCGGGCCCCGCCTCTGGAACTCTCTCCCCCAGGACTTACAAAATCTCACCTCTCCCACCACCCACAAATCCCGCCTCAAAACTCATCTTTTCCACCAAGCCTACTCACTTTAATCTGTCTCTGTGGGACTGGAATGACTTCACCTTCACTTTCATCATGACTTCACTTTCATGTTTCTAGTGTTGCATTGTTATTCTGTTGTTTTTATGTATTTATTACTGTTGGGATGTTGTAAGGTGACCTTGAGTGTCCAGAAAGGCGCCTATAAATCAAATGTATTATCATTATTATTATTATTATTATTATTATTATTATTATTAGATAAGCAAATCAACAAATATGTCAATACTGCACCTGCTGTAGTCAAGGGATACTTTATAATGACCTCTTAATGTACAGCAGCTTGTTTGTTTATTTGTTGGTAATAACACATTTTAAATCTAACACTGAGAACAGTTAACCAAAGTAAGATGTCAGTGTGATCTGAAGGATAATACAAACATTTCTAACACACACACACACACAAGATGTAACATCAAATTATAAACACACATACACACACACACACACACACACACACACACACACACACACACACACACACACACACCTGTGCAGATTGAAGTCCTATGTCTGGCTCTGCATGTGATCGCTATGTAGTGATGTAACACAGGTAATAAGTGAGCAGGTAGTTACTGTATAAATGATTATAACAGTGAGTACTGAGGACAGAAACACAACGCTGAGCTGACCACAGGATGGAGGAGAGACACACACAGAGTCTGAGGACGACAGAGACAGCTCGAATGGGTCTAAAGTCATGAACATGGACACAAACTCTGAGGACCATCTGGACCGTCTGTCCACATGAAACTGTGAAATCTACCTTTAAACATATATCTGAGGACTGTGAGACTGAAGGACGTTTAGGGTCTGACACACAGCTGCTGGAAATAAAGACAGGATCACACAGACTGTCTCTGAATGATGAACAGAATAAAGCATCCATGTGTGTGTGTACTGACCTGATCCCTCCTCTGTCACCATGCCCAGACCCTCAGCTTTATTCTGACGCTCGAACGCATTCAGATCCAGAACACTGAAACAAACACACACACACACACACACACACACACATACACACACAATGTTAACATAACATGCTCTATACACTATCAGTCAGTGCAGAGGACCCCAAGAGTATCTTTATATGATGGGATGTTCATTTGACCTAACTGAATCTGTGTGTGTGTGTGTGAATCTAAATCTGTGTGTGTAAATCTGAAGCTGTGTGTGTATGAGGGTGTGAACTGTGTGTTATCCTGTATGAGAGTCATCATTGGACAGGGCTGTGTCCACACTTGGGTTGGCTCTGACTCGTGCAGGGGGAGCTTGAAGTGTGCACGCACGCACGCACACACACACACAAACACGCACATTTATTAACCATTTCTGTCTCCTTTGACTAACATTACTGTGTCAGACAGATGTTGCATTGCTGTGTACAATGTTTATCTTTACACTGTAACACAATTTCTGGACTCAAGGAGAAGACGTCGATGTTTCCAGAGTCACAATTCAAACTTTAAACACAAAGAAGGCTCCTACAGCGACCTGTCACCTTAACACACACTACCAGTCAAAGGTTTGGACACACCTTCTCATTAAATATTTTTATTTATTGTAATTATTTCCAACATTGTAGATTAATACTGAAGACATCAAAACTATGAAATAATCTGGTTTTGCTGGATCTGGATTACAACAGTAGTCAAATAGGACTATCCATTGTGTACTAACCCTACCTCTGAACAACACAACTGATGGTCTCAAACACATTAAGAAGGCAAGTCATTCTACAAATGAACTCTAGACAAGGTTCATGTTCATTAGAAACCATTCCAGGAGACCACTTCATGAAGCAGACTGAGAGAATACCAAGAGTGTGCAAAGCTGTCATGAAGGAAAAAGGGGGCTACTTTACAGAATCTAAAATATAAAACAGATTCTGCTTTGTTTAACACTTTTTTGTTCCTTCAATAATTCCATATATGTTTTTTCATAGCTTTGATGTCTTTGGTATTAATCTACAGTGTTTACAATCATTACAATAAGTACAAACCCTTGAATGAGAAGGTGTTTCCAAACTTTTGACTGGTAGGGTATCCCAGTTCAAGTGACAAGACAAACTGCCTAGGTTAGGAGATTGGGGCTCATCAGTGTCTGCTCCCCCCCAAGACATGACAAGTCATAGTGCGCTTTGTACCTGCAGGACTGCATGAGACCAGCCAGACTCTGGAAGAAACCCACATCCTTCTTATCCTTCAGATAATCCAGCATTTTCTGTTAAACACACACGCACGCATGCACGCACGCACGCACGCACACATGCACGCACACACACGCGCACACACACACACACACACAGAGAGAGAGAGCGAGAAAGAGAGAGAGGATAAGGACACATCACTCAGTTTGACATCAGAGCTTCAACTCACAGCAGCTCATCAAACACATGATCAAAGTCAACACTTGGACATGAGTTAACAGCTGTTCTGAGAAAGAGTCTCCTGAGTGTATAACTGTAACATCAGAACCATCTGACCCGTGAACATCAGTGTGAGGGTTTACCTGCTGGACAGTAGAGTTTCCTCCGTTCAGGATGGCGATGCCCAGCTTCAGAGTGGACGCCACCATCAGACCCATCTCACCTGTCCACAGGTAACACATAAACAATGCTCACAGTCACACACAGAGGATACTTCAATCTATTGTGACACCATATCCTGTATAAATAATAGACGTAGTCTGTGTGACGTCACCCATCTGTTTCTGAAGCGCTGTTTTGAGGCTGATTGTCGGCGGCAGCCATATTGCTTCTGTTGAGCGATTGTGATGTAAAGAGGCGGGCTTTGAGCCTCCTAGCCAACAGCTACAGTGTCCCCACCTGTCAATCAAGTCAGCTGTGCCTCTCATTGGAAGAGTCATAATCTTAATATCTTTGAAATTACTGGGTTATGATAAAATTCACTCCCGGTACACTGGGTCTCATTCATGAAACGGTAGTAAATCTGAGTGTAGATTTGCACATAAAAGCTCACACTACTAAAACTCTACTCCGGATTCATGAACGGCGCTGGAAACTCAGATTTGAATGTAAACACGTGTGTAAGATCATGAATGCCAACCCATTGTAAACTGACAGCGCGCTCCCGGAGATCATCAATTAGCATAAATCCCGCCCATGAATAGCAAATAACCACCATATAAGGACACAGACCTGTGCATCTGGTCGGCCTGCCCTGCAATCATGGTGCAAGGAAAGAAGGATAGAGAGTGAAAAAAGAACTTCTCTGAGGCGGAGATTGAAATGATTTGGGGCAAAGTGGAATGTAGGAAGCACATTTTATTTTCTCTGGATATAAAATGGTAAGTCTCTACATAAAAAACACATGCATTTGTATAGAAGACTACATTCTTACTGACAAGCCAGCCGTCTCTCACAGCTCCATTCTCCAAACGGGTGCCAACTTATGAAGCTGTCATGCGTCCCACCGAGCCACAACGTTGAGCAACACACAGTTTGCATCACATATCAGCTTCACATTCACGGAATGAAAGTTTTTCTGGTTTATGTATGCAAATGCATCATCAGATGGAGCCTTGATGTGTATGTGTGTGCAGTCTATGGCACCCATGACATTTGGCATGTTGGCCAGCGCGCTAAATCCCTGCTTTACCTGGATTTGCCGTTGTGCACCATAGGGGGAATTGAATGTACTTGCCGGCCTTAATTCAATAATGCCGGCAAGTACTGCTGGTAAAATGCGGCTCATTGATGGCTGGGAGATTCCAGATCTATCTGCTATCTCCCGCTGGAAGGTCCCTGTGGCTAAGAATCCTAGCACAGAGAGAACCTGCAGATGTGCGGGTATGGTGTGGCTTCTTGTAGTTGGCCTCGTCAGATTAGGCTCCAGTTAGTCTGTGTGGTTTTTGACAAGTAGTTCACATTCTAAATAAACCTAATCTAGATCTCAAAGAAAAAAATATGTTATATATATTTTCAATATTTTGTCATGTTTAAATGACGTGTCTCAAAGGCATCTGTGTATTGTGTTCATAACAGAGAGCAGTACGTATTCAAATTGTAATTTCTGACAGTGACAAGCAGTATTTATGTGTATTCCTACATTTACACAAGTGCTACACACAGTGGGGAGCAGGTGTAGATGTTGTGAGTAGTTACTCACAGATCAGCGCCACTAAAAGATTGATGAGTGCGTAAATCTGCGTTAATTTCCGCTGCACACGATTCACACACAAATCCGTGCTGCTCACGTTTCATGAATGAGACCCAGTGTGTGCCGATCGAGAGATGATCTATTCAGACTACACTTGTCTTTTGAACCAGGCTGTAAACATGTTTATTTCTGCTGTAAAGATCGTCTTCTTTGAATTGGTGTGTATGTGGTTTCTGGAGACAGCCTCCAGTGGACGCTTGATGAACTGCAGTTTTTAGCACTTCTGCATTGGACTCATATTTTTAGAACGGAGGTTGCCACTTGGGTGACACAGACACAAGATTGGATTTAGTGCTCTTTGGCTCTCTCTCTGGTGACCAGCAGTAACTGCAGGTTTGTTTGGACCTCTAACAGAAATACAGAGAGGAAACATCTTTGACCTGGATAAAAAGTTATCATAAAAGTGTATTATTTAAGTATTCAGGTATGTGCTTTGAACACCTGGAGCTGTGAATGCTGACTGTTACCAGATGTAATCATCATGAGATCACAGCCAATGGGTCTGAGACAGACTCAGAGTGTAAAGAGACTGTAGGTCAGGGAACAGGATGCTGTGGTTATGCATCAGGCTCATGTTACAGCAGTGCTATGACAGGTGCTGGTGTACCTTTGCTGGCACTGATGGTCTGCAGCACCATCTCTGCTGCTCCTCTGTCATGAAGACGAGCCTGCTGATACAACAGCTTCTGCTTCTCCATCTCCTTCTCCTGATACACACAAACACACACACACACACACACACACACACACACACACACACACACACACACACACACACACACACACACAGGTTATGAGACAGATTTTACACCGACAGTTGAGACAAATGGAGGGATCACCTACCTCAAAGCTCTTGACTTCATCTCCATCCTCATCCTCTTCATCGTGGCAGCTCTGACAGACAGAACAGAGAGGTGGACAGACTGTGAGGTGTGAACAGAGATGAAGTATGTGTGTCTGCAGTGGTTTCAACTTCAGGTGTGAGTACAGGTAGAATTACATTTTTTGTATTTTTTTACCTTTGCCATGATGTCAGCGTATGCCATGTACAGATTATCTTCATCTAGTTTACTGTGACAGGAAACACACACACACACACACACACACACACACACACACACACACACACACACACACACACACACACACACACAGACACACACACACACACACACGAACACACACACACACACACACAGACACACACACACACACACACACACAGACACAGACACACACACACACACACACACACACACACACACACACAAACACACATAATTAGAATGAGAAGCAGTATAGGTTTTATTTATTGATAAACATTTAAAGCCATTTCAAATCAAGCTTTATTGTTATTTTGATCATACCAGCATAAAAACAAAACAAAAGAGCGTTTTCAGAAGTTCATTAATGAAATATACAAATTAAAACTATGGAAGTAAAAAAACAGTTATAAAAATATATATTAAATCTATGTTAAAACACAACATTCATACACACTCATCCATCAAATCAACCCACATCACCTTAAATCAACCTAGATCACCTTAAATCAACCTAAATCTACTTAAATCAACCTATTTCACCTTAAATCAACCTACATCACCTTAAATCAACCTACATCACCTAAAATCAACCTAGATCACCTTAAATCAACCCACATCACCTAAAATCAACCTACATCACCTAAAATAAGCCAAGATCACCTTAAATCAACCTAGATCACCTTTAATCAACCTAGATCACCTTAAATCAACCCACATCACCTAAAATAAGCCAAGATAACCTTAAATCAACATAGACAACCTTAAATCATCCTAGATCACCTTAAATCAACCTAGATAACCTTAAATCATCCTAGATAACCTTAAATCATCCTAGATCACCTTAAATCAACCTAGTTCACCTAAAATCAACCTAGATCACCTTAAATCAACCTAGTTCACCTAAAATCAACCTAGATCACCTTAAATCAACCTAGTTCACCTAAAATCAACCTACATCACCTTAAATCAACCTAGTTCACCTAAAATCAACCTACATCACCTAAAATTAACCTACATCAACTAAATAAATATACATAACCCTTAATCAATTTAGTAAGGTGAGAGTCCTGCATGTATTCCACTCAGCACACGTCACAGAGTTATCATACATGTGAGCACTGACCATTTCTCAGTCAGGGCGGTCCGGCTGAACAGCTGGATGAGCTGATGAAGAGGATCAATGTGCTTCATCCCCTCCTCCTCCTCACATAACTCCTCGTCACCTGGTTTCTGAAATTACATCACAAGATCAAACACAGACGAAGAAGATCCAGATGGATCTACAGTCTTTACGACCACAGAAGAAGATGAAGAAGATGTTGACTTCCTGTGGACTCACAGCGAGGTCCTCAATCAGTTTGTCCTCAAAGTAATGCTCCTCAGCCTCGATCCACAGCTTCTGATAACCCTGCAGGAACAGGTTGACCGCCCGGTGCCTGAGGGAGGGGCATCAGTTATAACATACACACACACACAAACACACACAGTCTGTGTGTCACCTGTCACATGCCACCTGCTCACCTGGGCAGGTTGTAGAGAGGAGCCATCCTGAAACAGGCCACCACTGCTCTCTTCCTCTGTTTGGACAGGAGTTTGTGCCACACAGCCTTCTTACTGCGCTGAGGGTGTTCAACCTACACACACACACAAACACACACACACAAAGACACACACACACACACACACACACACACACACACACACACACACACACACACACACACACACACACACCCCCAGTGAGGTCAATTCACGAAAGATGGATGTGGTCGCTAACAGGACCCAGAGTTACTTATCATTTGCCCTATTAGCCCTCTAGCTTTCTGCAGACAAATCTTGTTCTGTGTCTGTTTGTGGAGATGAGCTGTCAGCATCTCCTTTCTCTGCTGCTTCTTGTTTATTGTATATCAAGGAGCCCGTTCATGACAGCTAGGACGTACATTTCATTCTTTATATCCAGCTTACTTCTTGGCCTGACAACAAAAACACTAAACTATGTTTGTAACAGCCCAGTCTCAGACAGCTGCACAGTCCTTCTGTGAATCAGACCCTCAGAGTCACCAGCCACTTACTCCACCTTTATTGCTGCCCCCAAAGAGAAGACACACCTCCCTGTGTTACATGTTACAAACAAAAAGTATGAAGATGTAAATATACTGCCTTGAAATGTCAGTATGAGAGGACACACACTGACCTGGTCCAGGTGGAAGAGGACATGTGCGATGTCCAGCACTCTGTCCACCGTCCTTTCAGGATCAGATGAGTCCTCCTGATGGTTAGGAAGATCTCTGTACAGAGCCATCTGCCAGCGGATCGCGGGATCCTCCAGCTATATGAGAAACGTGTTAATTAATGACAGTATAAATACTGTAATGAGGGTTTACCTCCCTTATAATGAGACATATAATCCCTGAATATCAATGTGTGGTAGATCAATGTCTCACCTTCCCCTGCAGGTGGAGGTTGTTCTTGATAATCTCTCTGACTTCATCTTCTGTGTCTTTCTGCTCAAACAGTAACACACCATTCATCATGAGACACACAGTAACACACCACTCATCATGAGACACACAGTAACACACCACTCATCATGAGACACACAGTAACACACCACTCATCATGAGACACACAGTAACACACCACTCATCATGAGACACACAGTAACACACCACTCATCATGAGACACACAGTAACACACCACTCATCATGAGACACACAGTAACACACCACTCATAATGAGACACACAGTAACACACCATTCATCATGAGACACAGTAACACACCACTCATCATGAGACACACAGTAACACACCACTCATCATGAGACACACAGTAACACACCACTCATCATGAGACACAGTAACACACCACTCATCATGAGACACACAGTAACACACCACTCATCATGAGACACACAGTAACACACCACTCATCATGAGACACACAGTAACACACCACTCATCATGAGACACACAGTAACACACCACTCATCATGAGACACACAGTAACACACCACTCATCATGAGACACACAGTAACACACCACTCATCATGAGACACACAGTAACACACCACTCATCATGAGACACAGTAACACACCACTCACCATGAGACACAGTAACACACCACTCATCATGAGACACACAGTAACACACCACTCATCATGAGACACAGTAACACACCACTCACCATGAGACACAGTAACACACCACTCATCATGAGACACACAGTAACACACCACTCATCATGAGACACAGTAACACACCACTCATCATGAGACACACAGTAACACACCACTCATCATGAGACACAGTAACACACCACTCATCATGAGACACACAGTAACACACCACTCATCATGAGACACAGTAACACACCACTCACCATGAGACACAGTAACACACCACTCATCATGAGACACACAGTAACACACCACTCATCATGAGACACAGTAACACACCACTCATCATGAGACACACAGTAACACACCACTCATCATGAGACACAGTAACACACCACTCATCATGAGACACACAGTAACACACCACTCATCATGAGACACACAGTAACACACCACTCATCATGAGACTAATGTTCATATTAAAAATATATATTTATATGTTATATATAACAGCTCATTAATGACATGGATTACTGTGCTGTTGGTCATAATTACATAAGACCATGTGATCACCACATTAAAGACATCAACCTTTAATAATCTGTTCAGATCAATTAATACCTATTTATAGATATATTATATTATATATATATTCCAGGTATCGATCAAACTTAAACAGCTGTTATCATGTTTCACTTCCTGTCACTGATGAGATGTTAACATACACAGGACCTTTAAGATGCTGTCTGTGTATTATCTCAGCTCAGTTCAGCTGGCTCATGGTGTGACTGGTCCTCTCAGAGAACAGGTCTACCTGTACTACAGGTATGGAGGTTCTCACCTGGTTGAATCTGTTCTTTGCGAGTGCGATGAGCTCGTGTTCTCCAGGCGCACAGGTGTTCAGACCAACAGGAAGCAGACGCTTCAGAGTGGCCACAATAAGACTCGTCTGCATGGAGTATCGATCGCCCTTCCTCTTCATCTTCTTCCTCTCCTGGTCTGACACGATGCCCTGACACAGAGACCAGCTTTAGTTTTGCTTCTTAGTTCTGGTTTGTGTTCAAATACAGAATGACTGACGGCGACTGTTCTGACCTTTGACATCTTACACTTGGTGTCTGTGATCAGGAACGACATGTTGTTGATCTCGTTCTGGACCACAAAGTTCTGCTCCTCCCTCTTAAAGTTCTGCAGACAAACACAGCTCCATCAGGCTGCAGACATGATGTTAACCTGAAGCTACCCTAGCTAATATCAAACATCTATACACTGTGATGCTATACTAGCTCATATCTAGCATCTATTCACCTTGTTTTCTGCGGTTGAAGGAACGCAGGCAAATCATGGATATCTTGCAAAGCACGTCCAGTTTCTTACTTCCGGTCAACGGTAAACACCGGTACCTTTACCCATTCAAAGCCCACAGAGCAGCAAATCTCTTTACAGTTATGTCTTCGCGGAAAACGAAAAGTGTGTGTGCCGTCAGAGGTTGTCATAACAGCCTGTACAAATGAAAAAAGTTCCTAGAAGAGGAGTGTTACGATCACCGACCGCGTATTAGATCTGAATGTGGATGTGAAGCACCACACGACAGGTCTGCCAACTTTGAGTGTCTGGCTGGAGTGAGATTATAACATGGACCTTATCACTTGTACTTTCATTTAATCACGTGCACTTATTTTGATCATACAGGGTTTAACCATAGACTGTATAAAAAAGGATTTAACATAAGAATGATCAGTGGTGTCCTCAGGCTGTTTGAGGGGTGAGGGAAATGGGCATCTCCATTCATTCCTCCATTCTGGTGAATATTTAAGGGACAATTTTTGTAGGAAAATTTAATTCAATATAAATCAGCTAGAGGTAAAAAAAACAATAACAACTGATAAAACACTTAAATCAATAAACACTTTCTGGTTTGTTAAACTGAACTCCCAAACTGTGTCAGTAAGGGGTCCCAATCACTCAGGTAGAGATAACAGAAATAGCTAAGATAAGAGAGGCTCTGCAGCCTTTCTGTTTTTACTACAGTTGTTACACCTCAAGTTATTCATTAAGAAGTTCTGATCACTTTCTTTTGACAGTACCATTTGCAGCCAAGGAAGTTGGTAAAAAAGCTTTTATGTTTCAGGCTCCTTTCGACTGGAATAACTTACCTTTAAATATTCGTTCTATATCTTCTTTTCCCTTATTTAAAAATTATTTGTTTTCCCATTTCAAAACAAACTGTCTATGTTTTCAGTAAAGCTCTCACTGTTCCTCTATTTCCTTTACTTATTTTTTATTCTCCTATACATTTTTTCTTCATTTTTATTTTTTATTTTTTATTTTTTATGACGATTATTGTTACAATTTTTTCTTTGTTTGTTTCGTCAATGCTCCTTTAGTTTAGTTTATTGAATTGTATTCTATTCTGTCCTTGTCGATTGTACCTTGTTTAAGGTTGTACCAACCCCTGTTTTGTTTTTGTTTTTTGTTGTTGTTGTTGTTGTTGTTGTTGTTGTTGTTGTTATTGTTGTTTCTGTCGTCAAGTTGGTCTATTGTCTGACTGTTCGTGTTTTTTTTTTTTGTGTTTTTTGTTTGTTTGTTTCTTCTCTTCTGAAGGATTCATGTTTTGTTGTATATTTTGTATTGCACTGTTTTCTATTTGTTATTGTCTGTCTGGGACCCCCTCTAAAACGAGATGGCACATCTCAAGGGGTTTATCCCAATAAATAAAATTTCTTCAAACTAAAGCAAATTCATTGTGTTGCTATGGTACGACCTATGGTCACTATTTGACAGGTAGCAGACATTATAAGGTGGACTATTTTCACGTTACTCTGCAGGACTTCCCGTCATGTATCAATCAGGCCACCTTAAATGTCAAAACCATAACTGACCATTGTGTTGGTTTCTAATCGTCTCTGGTTCATTATTGTCTCTGACAGAAGCCAATCAGAGTCTAAGTAGAGCAGATCAGAATATTGAGCTGACTGATCAACACAGAGTTATTTAGCACGCCTCTGTGCTTTTAAAGTTACGCATCATATTAATCAATTATCAATTATTCTCGTAAGTAATTTCAGGCCACATGTCTTCCTCCCAGGCTCTTACACTGCCTGGATGTGACAACGAGTTACCATGACGGTTACCTATTTGTCAAGACACGCAATGACGAACAATATGAAACGGATGTCCGGCAAAACATGCGCAAGTACGGAATGGCTTTACTTCCACATTCAAAAATAAGGTGAATTCACTGTGATGCTACGCTAGCTAATATCTAACCCCTATACACTGTTATGCTAGCTAATATCTAATATCTAACATCTATCCACTGTGATGCTAGTTAATATCTAACATCTATACACTGTGATGCTAGTTAATATCTAACATCTATACACTGTGATGCTAGTTAATATCTAACATCTATACACTGTGATGCTAGTTAATATCTAACATCTATACACTGTGATGCTAGTTAATATCTAACATCTATACACTGTGATGCTAGTTAATATCTAACATCTATATACTGTGATGCTAGTTAATATCTAACATCTATACACTGTGATGCTAATTAATATCTAACATCTATACACTGTGATGCTAGTTAATATCTAACATCTATACACTGTGATGCTAGTTAATATCTAACATCTATACACTGTGATGCTAATTAATATCTAACATCTATACACTGTGATGCTAGTTAATATCTAACCTCTATACACTGTGATGCTAGTTAATATCGAACATCTATACACTGTGATGCTAGTTAATATTTAAAGGTGACATATTATGCTCTTTTTCATCAAAATATATTGGTCTAAGAGGTCCCAAAAACATGTCTTTAAAGTTTATTGCTCAAAAAACACTTTGAAATCAGATTTTGGTCTGCCTGTAAACCCTCTTCTTCAGCCCTGCTCAGAACAGGATGTTTTCTGTGTCTGTGCCTTTAAATGAGAATGAGCTCTCTGACCACGCCCCCTCAGGAAGTGAATGCGGCCTCGGCTCTCCAACACGTTGATCTTATGTTTACATGTTGGCTGAAAAATAAAAATCATCCACTAGATCTTCAAATCTGCAGACGTGGGGAGCAAAACTGACCTTTGTGTTTATTAAGACAGCCTACAACTAGCATGCCTCCCTCCTGCAGGGAATGAAAAACGGAGCAGGGGTTGAGTTGTACTTTATACAGTCTATGGGCTGAACAAGCTCCGAGCTCTGACTTCAGTTACAGACCGGATATTGTTGTGACGTATGAAAAACACTGAAAACTGAAACGGCTCGTTTCAGCACACATTTACAGAAAGGTGGAGAAATCAGAACAGGGGCAGAATGGATTTTTTTCATTTTTGGGGGGTTTGTAGACATGCCAGGGAAACATATTTCAGGTAGAGAACCATTTTGCATGATATGTCACCTTTAACATCTACACACTGTGATGCTAGTTAATATCTAACCTCTATACACTGTTATGCAAGTTAATATCTAACCTCTACACACTGTTATGCTAGTTAATATCTAACACCTACACACAGTGATGCTATGCTAGCTCATATGGAGCATCTATGCGCTGTCTCAGGGCACAGTCACACCTTTATAAAGAGTCACATGATTCAGTGATCTAAACAAGAGACGGGTAGAGTTCAGGGAGCGTGATATCTGCCCCTCACAGAGAGTTTATATGAGCATGTTGTTCTTGTGGTTCTCCATGCTTCTTACGTGAGACTTTGCCCAGAAGATGAAGACCTCGGCCACCATCCTGAACAGATCCTCAGCCTCCGGACTCGACTCCTTCAGCCAGCGAGCTCTGACACAACACCACAGATGGATTAGAGATAACTTCTGACATACCAGGAGGGATTACAGACACAGACTACAGTCAAGTGCACATTCACTGAGCTATCAACTCAAACTGTAAGAATGGATAGCCTCACTGTGTTGCCCTTTCACTGTCCAACAGGGGCCAGTAATGGGCTTACAAATGCAGCTGTGTAAGACAGCAGCAGAGAGAGCAGAGAAGAAGAGTGTGAGCCTGTCAGCATGGACTGAAACTAAAACTCTTTTAGTAGATGTTTGATGAGAAACTATTCGTGCGAGTTCAGAAAAATAAACTGATAAACTGTTAACTGATTTTAATAACTTTAACAGGAACCTTTAAACTCCTCCATGTTTTAGAAACTCTGTGTTCTCCTTGTTTACCCTAAGTGGGGCAGCTGTGGCTCAGAGTCGGTCATCAATCAATCCGAAGGTTGGCGGTTTCGAAGTGTCCTTGAGCAAGACACTGAACCCCAAACTGCTCCCTCTGTAGTTCAGAGGTGTGTTAATGTGTTTGAATGAGATTAACACTGACGGTCCCTTACTGTAGCAGCCTCTACCATCAGTGAGTGAATGTGTATGAATGAGATTAACACTGACGGTCCCTTACTGTAGCAGCCTCTACCATCAGTGAGTGAATGTATATGAATGAGATTAACACTGACGGTCCCTTACTGTAGCAGCCTCTACCATCAGTGAGTGAATGGGTATGAATGAGATTAAGATTGAGAGTAAAAGAACTTTGAATGGTTAGAAAGCCTAGATAGGAGCTATATAAGTACAAGTCCATTTACCATTTAAGTCATGAAATCAGTCTTTGAATCGTCCAATCAGAACTGAGTACCTGTTGTAGTCGACGAATCGTATGAGGAGGGGGTAGAAGGCGTACAAGTCTCTGACCAGCACGGTGAACTGGTCCATTATGAGGAGCTCCGTCTCTGACATCTCCCCCCGACCCTCTGCCCGACTCTGCTCCTCGTCCAGGAGGACCACGGCTGCTTTCTATGAGAAGAAAACAATTTACACAACTGTTTATTTAACAACAAATCTACATATATATATATATATATATATATTTCCTGAATTTCCCCCTTGGGGATGAATAAAGTACATTCTATTCTATTCTATTCTATTCTATTCTATTCTATATATAAATACAGCTGTATGACGGGGAACCGACTGTCATATGTGGATAAAATCAGGTAGGTACAGTTTATTTATAGAGGACATTTAAGCAGAGTTACAAAGGGCTTCAGATTCAAAGACTCAAGGGTAAAACAGAGATGACGTAAAACACAGCTCTCAGCTCCGCCTGGTGACACTCACCTTCTTCAGTTTGTCCATCAGAGGCAGGAAGTGCGTCTTCAACAGCTCAGGTTTAGCTTTACTGATGATGGGCTGAGAGAACACTGAGGAAGGGGAGGAGGAAGAGGAAGCAGGAGAGATGATGAGGAGGGAGAATCTAAGTTTTAATGAAATGTTGAAAAAATTTGATTGACCAATTAAAAGCTACATAATAATTATCCTTCTTTGTTAAAAAACAGGTGAGTCACATTGAATCTAGAAAACAGTAGCCTCACTTTTAAACAAATATAACAGGTGTGTCTCTTTAAATCTGTGTGACTTCAAATCTGTAAAAAACAGTTGTGTCTCTCTAAATCTAATAAATCAGGTGTGTCACTTTAAATCTAATAAAACAGATATGTCTCTTTAAATCTTTAACTCGGTTTCGTGTTAATAATGTGATGTGTGTTGCATACCGGCCAGCCTCTTCATCCAGGCGCCCTCATCCACACCGAGGTTGTTGTAGATGATCTTCAGGATGTTCCCCAGCAGAGAGTTCATGTGTTCAGACGTGACCGACGTGCAGCATGTGTCACATCTGTCCAGGTGATTCTCTGCTCCGTGTTCCCACCAGTGAGACATATAGCTGCACAGCATGGGCAGCACCACCTACAGGCAGCAACCAGAATTAAATGTATAGACACAGGTGAGTTACATCTTTAAACCCATTAGACTATGGCTACACTGCAGCATGGGCAGTATAATATATACTACACTGTATAATAAATAACATTGGGTTAATAAAACCTGCCTACATTTGACAAAATGGCAAAAATATGGATTTCATAGATCAGGAACAGCATTTAATCAGAAATGCAGCATCTCAGCAGTGTGGGAAAATAATAATCTCCTGTATTTCAATTCAGGTGAGACGATCCAGTAAAAGAACCAATCAGAGAGTTTCTGTAACCTCTGACAGAGAGGACCAAACAGAGATCATCAACAGGTCAAAGTCACGTTAACATTTAGTTTAAAGAGTCTTCAGTAATAGACTGACCTCCATGACGTGAGGCATCTGATTGTATCTCATGCCAGACTCTGCCAGGTCCATGATCTCCTCCAGAGACTTATCAAGGCTTGGGATGAGGGGACACACATCCCCGACCTGCTCAGGTAGACCCAGAGCTACAGCAGAGACAGAGACAGAGGCAGAGACAGAGAGGCTTTCTGTAGTGACCTAGAGTATACGTGTAGGGTCAGTGTGTGTATATACGTGAAGGGTCAGTGTGTGTATACGTGTAGGGTCAGTGTGTGTATACCTGTAGGGTCAGTGTGTGTATACCTGTAGGGTCAGTGTGTGGATACATGTAGGGTCAGTGTGTGGATACATGTAGGGTCAGTGTGTGTATACCTGTAGGGTTAGTGAGTGGATACCTGTAGGGTCAGTGTGTGTATACCTGTAGGGTCAGTGTGTGTATACCTGTAGGGTCAGTGTGTGTATACCTGTAGGGTCAGTGTGTGTATACCTGTAGGGTCAGTGAGTGTATACCTGTAGGGTCAGTGTGTGTATACCTGTAGGGTCAGTGTGTGTATACCTGTAGGGTCAGTGAGTGGATACCTGTAGGGTCGTTGTGTGTATACCTGTAGGGTCGTTGTGTGTATACCTGTAGGGTCAGTGAGTGGATACCTGTAGGGTCAGTGTGTGTATACCTGTAGGGTCAGTGAGTGGATACCTGTAGGGTCAGTGTGTGTATACCTGTAGGGTCAGTGTGTGTATACCTGTAGGGTCAGTGTGTAGATACCTGTAGGGTCAGTGTGTGTATACCTGTAGGGTCAGTGAGTGGATACCTGTAGGGTCGTTGTGTGTATACCTGTAGGGTCGTTGTGTGTATACCTGTAGGGTCAGTGAGTGGATACCTGTAGGGTCAGTGTGTGTATACCTGTAGGGTCAGTGAGTGGATACCTGTAGGGTCAGTGTGTGTATACCTGTAGGGTCAGTGTGTGTATACCTGTAGGGTCAGTGTGTAGATACATGTAGGGTCAGTGTGTGGATACATGTAGGGTCAGTGTGTGTATACCTGTAGGGTCAGTGTGTGTATACCTGTAGGGTCAGTGTGTGTATAACTGTAGGGTCAGTGTGTGTATACCTGTAGGGTCAGTGTGTGTATACCTGTAGGGTCAGTGTGTGTATACCTGTAGGGTCAGTGTGTGTATAACTGTAGGGTCAGTGTGTGTATAACTGTAGGGTCAGTGTGTGTATACCTGTAGGGTCAGTGTGTGTATAACTGTAGGGTCAGTGTGTGTATAACTGTAGGGTCAGTGTGTGTATACCTGTAGGGTCAGTGTGTAGATACATGTAGGGTCAGTGTGTGTATACCTGTAGGGTCAGTGTGTGTATAACTGTAGGGTCAGTGTGTGTATAACTGTAGGGTCAGTGTGTGTATACCTGTAGGGTCAGTGTGTGTATACCTGTAGGGTCAGTGTGTGTATAACTGTAGGGTCAGTGTGTGTATACCTGTAGGGTCAGTGTGTAGATACATGTAGGGTCAGTGTGTGGATACATGTAGGGTCAGTGTGTGTTTACCTGTAGTGTCTGCACATGTGTATACCTGTTAAGTCTGCGTGTGTGCATGTGTTTGTGTTTACACCTGCTGTGAGTGTGTGTGCGCATGTGTGTATACCCGTAGTGTCTGCGTGTGTATACCTGTTCTATGTGCATAAGTGTAGTGTCTGCGTGTGTATACTTGTTGTGTGTGTATACCTGTTAAGTCTGCATGTGTATACCTGTTAAGTCTGCATGTGTATACCTGTTAAGTCTGCATGTGTATACCTGTTAAGCCTGAGTGTGTATACCTGTTAAGCCTGAGTGTGTATACCTGTTAAGTCTGTGTGTGTATACCTGTTGTGTGTGTGTATACAGGTAGTGTGTGTGTATGTGTATGTGTCTGCATGTGTATGTATACCTGTAGTACCTGCATGTGTGTATACCTGTGGGGTGTGGGTGTATACAGGTAGTGTTTGTGTTTGTGTGTTTGTGTGTGTATACAGGTAGTTTGTGTATACGTGTATGTGTGTTAATGTGTGTGTATACAGGTAGTTTGTGTATTTATGTATCCGTGTTCATGTGTGTGTATACCTGTAGTACCTGCGTGTGTATATGTGTGTGTGTGTGTGTGTGTGTGTGTGTGTGTGTGTGTGTTTGTGTGTTTGTGTGTGTGTGCGTGTGTGTATACCTGAAGTGTCTGCTTGTGCTTTGTTGTAGTAGACGGAGAAGTTGTTGAACTTGTTGATGTGCGGCTCCAGGAAAGCGACAGGAAACGCTGCAGAGAACGCAGCCAGACACTTCCCCAACGCTGGACGCTGTCTGCAGGAGGAGAATACAAAAAAGAGGAGAAGAGGACACAGGAGGAGATGAGGACGCACACAGGAGGAGAAGAGGACGCACACAGGAGGAGAAGAGGACGCACACAGGAGGAGAAGAGGATGCACACAGGAGGAGAAGAGGACGCACACAGGAGGAGAAGAGGATGCACACAGGAGGAGAAGAAGACACACAGGAGGAGAAGAGGACACACACAGGAGGAGAAGAGCACACAGGAGGAGAAGAGGACACACACAGGAGGAGAAGAAGACACACACAGGAGAAGAATAGCACACAGGAGGAGAAGAGGACACACACAGGAGGAGAAGAGGACACACACAGGAGGAGAAGAAGACACACACAGGAGGAGAAGAGGACACACACAGGAGGAGAAGAGGACACACACAGGAGGAGAAGAGGACACACACAGGAGAAGAAGAAGACACACACAGGAGGAGAAGAGGACACACACAGGAGGAGAAGAAGACACACACAGGAGAAGAAGAGCACACAGGAGGAGAAGAGGACACACACAGGAGGAGAAGAGGACACACACAGGAGGAGAAGAGGACACACACACAGGAGGAGAAGAAGACACACACAGGAGAAGAAGAGCACACAAGAGGAGAAGAGGACACACACAGGAGGAGAAGAGGACACACACAGGAGGAGAAGAGGACACACACAGGAGGAGAAGAGGACGCACACAGGAGGAGAAGAGGACACACACAGGAGGAGAAGAGAACACACACGATGAGAAGAGGACGGAGATGTTGTTGAACTTCTTGAAGTGTAAAGCATACAGCGTCCTGTGCACTCTATATAAATATCTAATTATGAGTAAACACATTAGTTACCTCTCCACATAGATGCTCTTGTTGGTTCCCAGCAGGTAGAGACTGTTGAGGATCCTGTAGCAGGACACCTGAACATCATCCACTGGAAGAAGAAAGGAGGCAAAGACAACTTGAGAAGTCTGTTCTTAAATATAGAGTTCCTATTTTTCAAATAAATAACTAAACATCAACTTCAAAACAGGAAGCTAATCTTCAGAGGAAAACACAAACTGGCTCTGATTCACTGACAGGTAGAAGGTGAGCACTTACGTATGAGGTCCTCTCCGAAGCCGTGCAGGCCCACGTGTTCAAACAGCGAGGACAGGACAGGCAGTAGGGCGAACGTGGTGTAGTTGATAATCTGAGTGACTCCCCGGGGCTGATCCCGACTGTGAGTGAACTGACCCAGCTTCAGGTTCTCCTGAGTCTGCTCCAGATCCTCTGCTGCACTCACGAAGAACGAACGCAGAGCTGTCTTCACCGACTCCAGACCGGTCTTCATCACGGTCCTGTTGCACACAGAGAAAGAGTTGATAATGAACACAGCACAGGCAGTAAGGACATGTGTGTTTGGTAGATGATTTTTTGTTGTAACAATGCTTCTTGGCAATAAATCCTATCCCGTTGGAAAGCCTGTCTTTTAAATGGAGCCACATTTGTGAGGAACATTGGTGGGATGAGCAGAGTTGTCAGAGGGACACATTCAACCCTGACAAAAGAGACTGAGAAGGGCGAGGACTGGCTGAGAACAAACTGGCAAAACATCAGTGCATTCCTATATACTAGACATACAGGACTGTCTCAGAAAATTAGAATATTGTGATAAACTTCTTTATTTTCTGTAATGCAATTAAAAAAACAAAAATGTCATACATTCTGGATTCATTACAAATCAACTGAAATATTGCAAGCCTTTTATTATTTTAATATTGCTGATTATGGCATACAGCTTAAGAAAACTCAAATATTCCTATCTCAAAATATTAGAATATCATGAAAAAGTATACTAGTAGGCTATTCAACTAATCACTTGAATCGTCTAATTAACTCGAAACACCTGCAAGGGTTTCCTGAGCCTTGAAAAACACTCAGCTTGGTTCAGTAAACTAAATCACAAGTATGGGGAAGACTACTGATCTGACTGCTGTCCAGAGGACCATCATTGTCACCCTCCATCAGGAGGGTAAGACACAAAAAGAAATTTCTCAAAGAGCAGGCTGTTCACAGAGTGCAGTTTCAAAGCACATTCACAAAAAGTCTGTTGGAAGGGGAAAATGTGGCAGGAAACGCTGCACAACCAAGAGAGATGACCGCAGCCTTAACAGCATTGTGAAGAAGAGCCGCTTCCAGAATTTGGGGGATCTTCAAAGACAGTGGACTGAAGCTGGAGTCCAGGTATCAAAAGCCACTGTTCACAGACGTGTCCGGGAAATGGGCTACAATAGCCGTATTCCCATGGTCAAGCCACTTCTGAACTCAAGACAACGGAAGAAGCGTCTGACTTGGGCTATGGAAAAGAAGCACTGGACAGTTGCAGAGTGGTCCAAAGTCCTCTTTTCAGATGAAAGCAAGTTTTGTATTTCATTTGGAAGTCAAGGCGCCAGAGTCTGGAGAAAGGCTGGAGAGGAGCAAAATCCAAGTTGCTTGAAATCCAGTGTGAAGTTCCCACAGTCAGCGATGGTTTGGGGAGCCATGTCAGCTGCTGGTGTTGGTCCACTGTGTTTCATCAAGTCCAGAGTAAATGCAGCTGTGTACCAAGAGATTTTAGAGCACTACATGCTTCCGTCTGCAGAAAAGCTCTATGGAGATGATGAATTCATTTTCCAGCATGATCTGGCACCTGCCCACAGTGCCAAAACCACCAGTAACTGGTGTACTGACCATGGCATTACTGTCCTCGATATGCCTGCCAATTCCCCTGACCTGAACCCCATTGAGAATTTGTGGGGTATTTTGAAGAAGAAGCTCAAAGACACCAGACCCAACAATGCAAATGAGCTAAAGGCCGCTATTGAAGCATCCTGGGCATCCATAACACCTCAGCAATGCCACAGGCTGATTGCCTCCATGCCACGCCGCATTGATGCAGTAATCCGTGCAAAAGGATTCCCAACCAAGTACTGAGTGCATTAATGGACATTTTCAAATGTTTGATTTTGTTTTGCTGTTATACTTTTTTTTTTACTTGGTCTGAGGAAATATTCTAATATTTTGAGATAGGAATATTTGAGTTTTCTTAAGCTGTATGCCATAATCAGCAATATTAAAATAATAAAAGGCTTGCAATATTTCAGTTGATTTGTAATGAATCCAGAATGTATGACATTTTTGTTTTTTTAATTGCATTACAGAAAATAAAGACGTTTATCACAATATTCTAATTTTCTGAGACAGTCCTGTATATACTACTGTGTACTATATCAAAATGCAGACTGACAGCAGCTGTTTGGCTGTTTACACTCAACATGAGTCCCTTAGCACTCTAAGGGACTGGAACCAAGTGCCACACGCATGTGTTCCGCTGCAAATCAGGGTTCTCCCTCAATGATTTATGTGTGTATGTGTGTGTGTGTGTGTGTGTGTGTGTGTGTGTGTGTGTGTGTGTGTGTGTGTGTGTGTGTGCCCTCACCTGGCATCGAGACTCTGCCCTAGGATCTGCAGACAGTTCACTATGGAGGTGGCATTGTTACCTGAACAGGTGAGAGGTCACATGATCAACAAAACAAACATACAAACACACACACTCACACATTCACACACACCTGGCCAGATAAGTATGAGGTGTCTGTTTTAAAAATTAAAACACACTAATAAACACCACAACAAGCACAACACACACTCTGAGCCATGCATTCATGCACGCACGCACGCACACACACACACACACACACACACACACACACACACACACACACACACACACCCACACACACACACACACACACACCCACACACACACCCACACACACACACACACACACACACACACACACACACACACACAATGTCAATTCAAACAGCTTCATTGGCATGAAAATCTGTCTGTTTCTCTGTTCCTGATTACAGACAAGACCATAGACTGTATACATAATGGACGTAGTATCTGTGACGTCACTCATCTGTTCCTGAGTGCTGTTCTAAAGCCAATCAGCAGCAGCAGCCATATTGGAAATGTTGAACTCAACCAAACTTAGTGTGAGGTAAAGAGGCGGGGTTTGAGCCTCCTAGCCAACAGCTATGTGTTCCCGCCTGTCAATCAAGTCAGTCATGTCCTTATTTAGGCAAACCTTGTAATCTTAATATCTTCTGAACCAGGTTATAATTTTTTTTACCCCATACAGTTTGTGCCGATAGAGAGATTAGCTGTGTAGAGCCATGCCGTTTTTTGAACCAGGCTGTAAACATGTTTATTTCTGCTGTAAAGATCGTCTTCTCTGAATGGGTGTCTATGTGGTTTCAGGTGTTTCTGCAGCCAGCCTCAAGCGGTTTTCGATGAATTGCAGTTTATAACACTTCCGCATGGGCTTCATATTTTGAGAGTTGTCACTTGGTCAGGACAGATTTTAATGTCAGGACAGGATGTGACGTGATGACATGATATGATGTTAGGACAGGTTTGAGTCTGCTCCAAACACACAGAGGCTGTTTTCGAAATCACCTGCTACATACAACCCAGAAATTGCAGTCTGCAGTAGGTACTGCCTACTACATACTGTGTTTGAAGGTAGTCTGTAGTCTGACTGATATGTTGGATCTCGTCTGCAGGATGCTGGGTCAGACGTTGCTGGATTTCCAGTTTCAGAAAGCAGAAGTCAACAACGACCAAGCTGATAGAGAAACTGCTTCTTTAGCATCACTTATGATTTAAAAAGTTAAGAAGTGGTTTATATGGAATTTAATCATTTTCACAGCACATGAAAACTGAGTGCCCCTGTCATATGTGGAAAAAGGAAGAAGCATAATGTTAGCGCTGTGCATTGTGGGAAACAGTGGCGGTTTGAAAACAGCCTCTGTCTCAAAGCTCAGTAAACCAGTGAGCTCTCTGCTTCCTCTGCTCTGCCTCTATACGCTCTTACTGTCTTAAATGAGTTACACTGTCCCCTGCTGGTGAGTGGATGTGTTCAAGGGGAATCAGTGTACATGCAGCAGTGTGTGAGCAAACATCTGGTGAGGAACACAGCAGTTTTGTTCTCCAGCTGGGTTCATCTGGGGAACAAAGCTGAACCAAAAACAGGATAGACCAAAACACACAAACACACAAACACAACAGCAGAAACACCAAGCATCAGCATGAACATCTTACCAAATAAGGAGATCCTGTGTCTGACAAGAACGCCCAATTTGCAGAAAAGACTGAAGAGATCAAAGAGGAGGAGGAGGAGGAAGGAGGAGGAAGGAGGAGGAGGAAGAGACACAATAAGTGGAAAGGGAGCATAGGGAGAGATACAAAAGAGAGAGGAATAAATCAGGTTCAGGTGGTAGAAACAAAGGATGAGCAGAGGAGGAGAAGACATGAGGAGAGAAACACAGGCAGCCTGATGACTGTGGTTCATTTTGTTTTTCTGATTCAACATGTAAGCACTGACCCAGGTGTGGTGGGTCCCTCTTACCTGGTCACCATCTCCTTCTCCTTGTTGGAGGCGTGGCCTCCGCTGCTGATTGGATGGATGGCTGTGGACAGGAAGTAGAGCCGGTGGTTTTTAAAGTATTGATCGACCAACGGCAAGACCACCTGGGGTTTGAAAGAAGCACAGAGTCAGAGTGATCACCCGTACCCGTGAGATCCACCTGGCTGTAGTTATCATTCAGGTGACCCTCTGATCCACCTGCTGTCAGTCACATACACTGACTGCTACACACACCTCTTCCCTTTGTTTACATGTCTATATGAGCTGAGACAGTTTGATTAGAAACAAACCAATCAGAGTGATTGAACAGCTAAACAGGTCAAACTGGGGAGTGTAAAAAAACATGATTTCTGACCTTTCCAAAGAATTTAATCTGCTGCTCATGAGGAATCTTCTCTCCTTTCTGCCGCGCTGCAATGTCTGAACAACAGAAAGCACACAGTCAGACACACAGTGTGTTACTGCAGATTTGAAGTTCAGTATCTTGTTAACATAACAGAAGCCTCACCAAACTCCATCATGTGCTGGTGAGCTTGATCCACGTATGTGATGAGCTGCTGCAGGAAGGTGTAGGCAAACCGTTTCTCTATGGCAGGAGTGTCCAGCTCCTGAGACTTTACTCCTCTGAAACACACAGAACACACTCTGAAACACAGAACACACACTCTGAAACACACAGAACACACACTGAAATACACAGAACACACTCTGAAACACACAGAACACACTCTGAAACACACAGAACACACTCTGAAACACAGAACACACTCTGAAACACAGAACACACTCTGAAACACAGAACACACACTCTGAAACACAGAACACACTCTGAAACACACAGAACATACACTCTGAAACACACAGAACACACTCTGAAACACACAGATCACACTCTGAAACACACAGAACACACACTCTGAAATACACAGATCACACTCTGAAACACACAGAACACACTCTGAAACACAGAACACACACTCTGAAACACACAGAACACACACTCTGAAACACACAGAACATACACTCTGAAACACACAGAACACACTCTGAAACACACAGATCACACACTCTGAAACACACAGAACATACACTCTGAAACACACAGAACACACTCTGAAACACACAGATCACACTCTGAAACACACAGAACACACACTCTGAAATACACAGATCACACTCTGAAACACACAGAACACACTCTGAAACACACAGAACACACTCTGAAACACACAGAACACACTCTGAAACACACAGATCACACTCTGAAACACACAGAACACACTCTGAAACACACAGAACACACACTCTGAAACACAGAACACACTCTGAAACACACAGAACACACTCTGAAACACACAGATCACACACTCTGAAACACATAGAACACACTCTGAAACACACAGAACACACTCTGAAACACACAGAACACACACTCTGAAACACACAGAACACACTCTGAAACACACAGAACACACACTCTGAAACACACAGAACACACTCTGAAACACACAGAACACACTCTGAAACACACAGAACACACACTCTGAAACACACAGAACACACTCTGAAACACACAGAACACACTCTGAAACACACAGAACACACACTCTGAAACACACAGAACACACTCTGAAACACACAGAACACACTCTGAAACACACAGAACACACTCTGAAACACACAGAACACACTCTGAAACGCACAGAACACACTCTAAAACACACAGAACACACTCTGAAACACACAGAACACACTCTGAAACACACAGAACACACTCTGAAACGCACAGAACACACTAAAACACACAGAACACACTCTGAAACACACAGAACACACTCTGAAACACACAGAACACACTCTGAAACACACAGAACACACTCTGAAACACACAGAACACACTCTAAAACACACAGAACACACTCTGAAACACACAGAACACACTCTGAAACACACAGAACACACTCTGAAACACACAGAACACACTCTAAAACACACAGAACACACTCTAAAACACACAGAACACACTCTGAAACACACAGAACACACACTCTGAAATATATAGAACACACTCTGAAACACACAGATCACACTCTGAAACACAAAGAACACACTCTGAAACACACAGAACACACTCTGAAACACACAGAACACACTCTGAAACACACAGAACACACACTCTGAAATACACAGAACACACTCTGAAACACACAGAACAAACTCTGAAACACACAGAACACACACTCTGAAACACACAGATCACACTCTGAAACACACAGAACACACTCTGAAACACACAGAACACACTCTGAAACACACAGAACACACTCTGAAACACACAGATCACACTCTGAAACACAGAACACACTCTGAAACACACAGAACACACTCTGAAACACACAGAACACACTCTGAAACACACAGAACACACTCTGAAACACACAGAACACACTCTGAAACACACAGAACACACTCTGAAACACACAGAACACACACTCTGAAACACACAGAACACACACTCTGAAACACACAGATCACACTCTGAAACACACAGATCACACTCTGAAACACACAGAACACACTCTGAAACACACAGAACACACTGAAACACACAGATCACACTCTGAAACACACAGATCACACTCTGAAACACACAGAACACACTCTGAAACACACAGAATACACTCTGAAACACACAGAACACACACTCTGAAACACACAGATCACACTCTGAAACACACAGAACACACTCTGAAACACACAGAACACACTCTGAAACACACAGATCACACTCTGAAACACACAGAACACACTCTGAAACACACAGAACACACACTCTGAAACACACGAAACACACTCTGGAACACACAGAACACACTATGAAACACTCTGAAACACACATGTTTCTTTTGTAGTGGAAAGAGGCTGATTTGGCCCCAGTTTAAAAGAGAATAGATCTGCAATAAAGACGTTTTTCGACTGAAGAATCTTCACCCAGATTAACCTCAGTGTTTTTATTCCTCCCTCCGTCCACAATAACATCACACACATCTGAGATTCTCTTGATTTCTCTTTCTTTCATTAGTTTTTATTTGTTCTATCTTTTTTGTATGTGTGTGTACTTTTCAAAAGAAGAAGCTGTGATTCTCTTGATTTAGCAGCTTGTAACAGTAGTCTTCTCTAAGGCCAACCGTGAATGCGTCTCTCCTCCCGGTGTTCCAGTTTTAAAAGTGACCCTGTAAACTGGAGACCTTCAGCTGAACGTGTCAGTGTTTGTGGAGTTTACACAGCTGTTGAAACACAGAGGGAGTTCCTGGGAATGCAAACTAGTTTAGTTTTTATTAAGATTTCAAAATATCCTCATCAGATATTTAATGATCGTCTAAAGACGTTTATGAGGGATGCATCCGGCTGAAAGTCTCCAGTTAACAGGGTCGCTGTTTAAACCAAAACACCGGTCGATCTCTGCCACGGCTTTTTGAGTTCAAAAGGATTTTAAAGCCGTGTTGAAACGTCTTTGCTACTCGCGCTTATCTCCTCTCACGTGTTGATTCAGTGAATCCATCTGTGATGAAATATAGCACCATCTAAAACAGACCAGCTGAGTCTCTTCATGCTAACAGGCTAACTGTTGTGTTGCTCATAATGATACCTGCCTGTCCGTCTGCTTCTATGGTGTCACCTGTGATGAATGGCCTTCGTCTTTGTTTTACTGTCCTCTACTGGTCTGGTGGTGTAGTGCCTTTACTTTTTTTTCTCCATACGTCACTGACCTGATTAACACAATCTACCTAGGACTTCAGCCCGCGGTCGAAACGCAGACAACAATGGGGGCACAGGAACCTTTTAGTTCAGGGGAAAGTATTTCTGGGGGCTAAAGACCCCGGAACTCTCTCTAATTACACACAGAGACGCTCTGTGTGTGTCTGCAGTGCAGTTTGTGGAACATTTAACCCTTTGAGCTTTAGGAATGAGACAAAAACAGGCCCTGACCAGAGGATCTGAGATACTAAAACCAGTGCATCCAGGAAAAAGAGCTTTATGGTGTGTTTATCTTAGCTTAGCATGAACACTGGTAGCACAGAGTTTCTAGTTTATATCCAGTGCACTTTATCAGAGAGCAGTCCAGCTGGTGGCTGTGAGTCGTACCTGGAGACGGTGTATCCGTTGATCTGCAGGAACTTGAGGACGTCCTGAGCTCTTTCTCTGTCTTTAGATTTCTCTTTGGCTGTCAGAGTATCGTAGGGAACCAGCAGAGGATGGTTTCCTCCACCTGAGGGACCAACACACAGCATTGGAGAAGAGTCTGAGGTTAGACTGAGTAGACTGGTGCCAAAGCATCAGTACATCTCCATCTGAGGGATATGAGCCAGCTCTAATAATGTGCTCCTGTTTTCAGGAAACACTGTGAGAGACCAAGAAGTCTCCCACATGCATGTGGTGGAGATGATGTCAGTACCTGGTGTGAGTTGGATGTTTAAAGAAGCTGTGTTCATACCTTTAGCCTCCAGCTCACTCTTCTTCTTCCTGGCCCAGATGTTGTGATAGTTCTCTGCCAGCAGCTCTGCCATGGACTGAACAAACACAGGGTCAGACATGATGAACAGCAGGTATCAGGTGACCTCTATGCACTGGGAGCAGAGTTACACTGACCAAAGATATAAATGCAATACTTAAGTTTTTGCTCCCATGTTTCATGAGCTGAACCCAAAGATGTCAGACTTTTTCTACGTACACTAAAGGACTATTCCTCTCAAACATTAATCACTAACGTGTCTAAATCTGTGTTAGTGAGCACTTCTCCTTTGCCCAGACAATCCATCCACCTCATAGGTGTTGCATATCAAGATGCTGATTAGACAGCATGGTTATCACACAGGTATGCCTTAGGCTGGCCTCAATAAAAGGACACTCAAGTGTAGTGTATCTCAAGGAAACTAAAGTGTTGTGTATATAGTTTTCTTCAGTGTATATCAGTGCGTGTGCAGAGTGGCTGACCTGCATGTCCCTGGACAGGGTGACGTTACTCATGTCGATGGGTCGGGGGCTGAAAGCTGGAGCTCCTTCAAACGACAGCTAACACACACACACACACACACACACATACACACACACACACACACACACACACACACACACACACACACACAAAATATACTGATCAGTATACTTTAAAAGGTCAAACATGCATCTCTATAACCTGTGTGTGTGTGTGTGTGTGTGTGTGTGTGTGTGTGTGTGTGTGTGTGTGTGTGTGTGTGTGTGTGTGTGTTTGTGTGTGTGTGTGTGTGTGTGTGTGTGTGTTTGTGTGTGTGTGTACCTGGCTGGCCTGTGAGATCCTCCTGGACTTGTTGTGCAGGTTTGCAGGGTCTCCCTCTCTGATGCGGTCGATGCTCCAGCCCCAGGACAGCATCGTCTTCAGGGACTCTCTGACAGGCTGACAGTACGCCTCCTTATCCTGCACACACACACACGCACGCACGCACGCACGCACGCACGCACGCACGCACGCACGCACGCACGCAGACGCAGACGCACACGCACACACACACACACACACACGCACACACACACACACACACCAGCTCTGAGTGACCTGCTTCACTTACACGTGGTGTTCCACAGGTACAGCATGATGTCACAGTCACACCGTTACCTTCTCAGACAGTCCTTTGTACGGCTTCAGTAAGGGCTGACTCTTTGAGATCTCACACAGCTGCTCTCCAAACGACCAGCCGCTGGTGAACTGCAAACAAACATGACAGTGTAAATAAGCCACGCCTCTTCTTCATGATGATGTCACACTGATGATGATGACGACGAGTGCTCTCCTCCTTACCTTCTCTATACTCCACTTCTCATGGTTGTGTTCAGCATATCTGGTGATGAAATAATCCAGCTTCTCTGGGACAGAAACACTGACGGACGGACGGACGGACGGACGGACGGACGGACACACACACACACATACACACACACACACACACACACACACACACACACAAACACACAGCTGCTATCAGGCTGAAGCACACTATCATGAGTTGATGTTTTTTTTAAGTTATGTTTTTGGCCTTTAGCGATAGGACAGCTGAAGAGAGCCTTTATATGTGGGACGCTTAGACCGCTAAGCCACCAGCGCCCCCATGAGTTGATGTTTAGTTTAGTTCTTGTGTTTCATGCCTTGGTTCCTTCCCGTGTTTATTCTGTGTTAGTTACCCTTTGTCTCTCTTGAGTGTTTAGTGATCCATGTCTCTTGTTGTATTTTTTTAGTTTAGTCTTGTGTTTCCTGTTTTATTTTGTAGTTCTTGATCCCTGTGTTTCCTGTTTTATTTTGTAGTTCTTGATCCCTGTGTTTCCTATTTTATTTTGTAGTTCTTGATCCCTGTGTTTCCTGTTTTATTTTGTAGTTCTTGATCCATGTGTTTCCTGTTTTATTTTGTAGTTCTTGATCCCTGTGTTTCCTGTTTTATTTTGTAGTTCTTGATCCCTGTGTTTCCTGTTTTATTTTGTAGTTCTTGAGCCCTGTGTTTCCTGTTTTATTTTGTAGTTCTTGATCCCTGTGTGTTCAGTTTAGTATTACTTCCTGTCCTTGTGTGTTTCCCTCCTTGTTGATGAACCTGAGTAGTCTCACCTGTGTCCTGTGTTCACACCTGTGTTAATCACTGTGTATTTAGTTCCTCTGTTCCCCCTGTCCATGGTTAGATCATTGTCAGTTTTTCTTGTGTTCAGTGTGTTCTTAGGGATCTTGTTTTCTGTGGATTAGTTTATAGTAAGTTTTAGTTTTTCCATCCTGGGTTTTTGTTATTAAATCTGTTTTGTTTTTGAGACTGCATCTTGAGTCCTCCCCCTTCTTTTCTCCACACCATGACAAACACAACTGAGGGTCGTCTGTTTCCGATCTGATGTTTTTGCTGCAGTAACCGTAAACATCTCTGCGTCTAGAGCTTGATTTAATCCAGTTTGGTGATATATCAGACACATCTAGTAAGTTCTGATCAACTCCTTGTCATTGAAGATGCAGATTCATTTCAGAGGGAACTGTCTGTCCAGTGTTCCTGTCACTGCAAGTGCATTCAGAAACCGTTGTAAAAGTGCAATGCAGCCCTGTATTATGCATTCATGCATTTTCTTTTAATATAAGTTAGATTTTAGGGCTTTTGTCGGCTTTATTGACAGGACAGCTGAACAGAGACAGGAAATATGGGGAGTCGAGAGCGGGGTAAGACATGCAGCAAATGGTCAGCCAGCCGGGAGACGAGCCAGATACCTCTGTGACGAGGACTATAGCCTCTCTACATGGGGCACTTAGACCGCTAGGCCACCAGCGCCCCGTTCATGGCAATTTTATTTGAATCAAAAGAATCAAAACACAGTCACAGTGGTCACAGCAATAATGTTTTCTTTTAACTTTTTTAGCAGAGACAGGCTTAATTATTTAACTTGAGATATTACCCAAGAATCAGAATCAGGAGCAACTCAACGTGTAGTTTACTCTGCAGTCTGTGCAGGCTGTAGAGTATAAACAACTTCTTTTTTATTTATCAATTATCTATCTATTTTATTTTTAATGCTATTAATCTTCTTCTTCTTCTTCTTCTTCTTCTTCTTCTTATTATTATCATTATTATTATTATTATTATTATTATAATTATTGTTGTTGTTGCATATATTGTGTTCTTAACCTTATGATTGTGGGCTGGGTTTAGGATTAGCATGGGGGGGTCTATTTATTTGTATTATTTAAGTTGTTTTTGTGCACAGCACTTTGTGTTACAATGTCATTGTATGAAGAAAGCTTTATAAATAAAGTCTGATTGATTGATTGATTGATTGATTGATTGATTGATTGATTGATTGATTGATTGATTGATTGATTGATTGATTGATATAAACTCTTTAAATATGGACTATATGAATGCTTTTATTACTCGTCTGTATCTGCAGGATGTTCTACTGGAAGTATGATCAACCCTGTGTACCTGGCGGTGTCTGCAGGCTGAGGGGTGAAGTTTCCCTCTGAGTCCATCGAGGACTGTTTCTCCATCATGGCCATGTAGTTGGACTCCATATAGTCTGGAGGAAGAGCTCCGGCCACGGCACTGAGACACGGCAGAGCCAGTTTGAACAGCTCCTGATCGTACCGCTGCAGCACACCCCAAGCACAGACACACACACACACAAACAAACACACACGCGCACACACACACACACACACACACACACACATACACACACACACACACACACATTAGATATTTTTTATCATATACACATAAACAAAAAGACCTGAGGTGCAGCCTGACCTTGTGTGAGAGAGCGTCAAAGATCCCCCAGAAGAGTTTCCGAGACAGATGCAGCTCTTCATCGGAGGCTGCTCCAAAGTTTCCCCAGCCGCCAGCCAGGCAGTAATACTTCCAACAACGCTCATAGTGATTGGTCAGCAGCTGGAGACAGAGAGACAACATAATGGATGATAGGACATCAACCAAACACTGACACTAAGAGATCAACCATCAACCAAACACTGACACTAAGAGATCAACCATCAACCAAACACTGACACTAAGAGATCAACCATCAACCAAACACTGACACTAAGAGATCAACCATCAACCAAACACTGACACTAAGAGATCAACCATCAACCAAACACTGACACTAAGAGATCAACCATCAACCAAACACTGACACTAAGAGATCAACCATCAACCAAATACTGACACTAAGAGATCAACCATCAACCAAACACTGACACTAAGAGATCAACCATCAACCAAAC
>NC_048289.1:275000-316539 GCF_009762535.1 Notolabrus celidotus
AGAGGAGAGGAGACGAGAGGAGAGGAGAGGAGAGGAGAGGAGAGGAGAGGAGGAGTCAAACCAACAACAACAACAAAAACAAATATCATGGAAACGAAACTTCAACAAAACAAGCAGTGGTGTCATCTGTATTCCAGAACATGTCACACCTGCAGAGCAGACAGTGAACCGTCAAGTTGATAGACCCCCAATACCCCCCATCATCACACTCACCTAGACCCACACTGCTGTTCTCCAGCAGGTAACTCAGGTGATCAAACATGGCCTTCTGGTTCTGACGGCTGATCCGACAGAAGTAACACAGGAACCTGCAGCAGTTAGCCACCATCTTAGGAAACGTGATCTCCTACACACACACACACACACGCACGCACACACACACACACACACACACACACACACACACACACACAGACACACACACACACACACACCTGTGTTATGGACATACTGGTTGGGTAACTTTTATTAATGCAGTATTTAACATGTGGCACTGTATAACTATATGCCTAAACATTAATAATAGTAATATGTTGAATCAAATATAATACATGCAGAGTAATTGAATGTTATCTAATCTTACCATATGTGATCGAATGTTTTAACTAATGTAATCTAAAGTGATCTAATATAATAATTAAATATATTTAATCTGATGTAATCTAATGTGACTTAATGTAATCTTGTGTAATTCAGTGGGAACAAATGTAATCTAATGTGATCTCATTGGATCTAATGGAATGTGAAGTGATCCAGTGTTATCAAACTACATCTATAGTGATCTTATGATATTTGATATAATCTAATGTGATTTGATGTAATCTACTGTGATATAATGTGATCTAATGTGATTTAGTGTAATCTACTGTGATACAATGTAATCTAATGTGATATAATGTGATCTAATGTGATTTAGTGTAATCTACTGTAATACAATGTAATCTAACATGATCTAATGTAATCTAATGTGATATAATGTGATTTAGTTTAATCTACTGTGATATAATGTGATTTAGTTTAATCTACTGTGATATAATGTAATCTAATGTGATTTATTGTAATCTAATGTGATATAATGTAATCTAACATGATCTAATGTAATCTAATGTGATTTAGTGTAATCTAATGTGATATAATGTAATCTAACATGATCTAATGTAATCTAATGTGATTTAGTGTAATCTAATGTGATATAATGTAATCTAACATGATCTAATGTAATCTAATGTGATTTAGTATAATCTAATGTGATATAATGTAATCTAACATGATCTAATGTAATCTAATGTGATTTAGTGTAATCTAATGTGGTATAATGCAATCTAACGTGATCTAATGTGATAAAATGTGATTAAATGTGATTAAATGTAATCTGATGTAATCGTTTGTGATCCAATATAATGTGATTTAAGGTAATGTAACCTGATCAAATATAATCTATTGTTATTTAATGCAACCTAATGTTATCTAATGTGATCTAATTTAATCTAATGTAATTTAATGTAACCTAATGTAATTTAATGTAACCTAATTTGATTTGATGTGATTATTGTAATCTGATGTTATCTCAAGTGATTTAATGTAATCTGATGATATCTCAAGTGATTTAATGTAATCTGATGTTATCTCAAGTGATTTAATGTAATCTGATGTTATCTCAAGTGATTTAATGTAATCTAATGTAATTTAATGTAATCTAATGTAATCTGATGTAATCTTATATGATTTAATGTAATCTAAAGTGATTTAATTTAATCTACTTTGGTTTAAGGTAATCTAATGTGATTTAATATGATCCAATGAGATTTAATGTGATCTAATGCGGTTTAATGTAACCCTTATGTAATTTAATGTAATCTAATATGCTTTCATGTAATAAAATGTGATTAAATGTAATCTGATGTAATCTTATGTGATACAATACAATGAGATTTAAGGTAATGTAACCTGATCTAATACAACTTTTCGTTATTTAATGCAACCTAATGTTATCTAATGTGATCTAATTTAATCTAATTTAATTTAATGTAACCTAATTTGATTTGCTGTGATTATTGTAATCTGCTGTAATCTTAAGTGATTTAATGTAATCTAATAAAATGTAATGTAATCTTACGTGACCTAATGTAATGTTATGTGATCTTGTGTAACCCATTGTGATTTAATAAAATCTTATGTGATCTACTGTGATGTAATGGGATTTAATGCAACTGTAAAGGGATTTAATGTGATCTCATATAGTATAATGTAATATATAATTTAATTTAATGTAACCTAATTTGATTTGATGTGATTATTGTAATCGGATGTATAATAAAGTGATCTAATGTAATCTAATGTGATCTTACGTAATACAATGTGATCCAATGTAATGTAACATGATTTAATGTAACCCAATGTGATTTAACCTCATTTATTGTGATCTAATGTATGTAATCTTTTTCAACCTAATGTCATATAATGTTATTTAATGCAATCTAATATAGTTGAATTTAACTCAATCTTATATAATGTAAAGTAAACTACTTTGATTAAATATAATTAATGTAATCTGATGTAATCTAATGTGATCTAATATAATATAATGTGATTTAATGTAACCTTATTTAACCTAATGTGATTTAATATTATTTAATGTAATCTAATGTGATCTAATATAATATAATGTGATTTAATGTAACCTTATTTAACCTAATGTGATTTAATATTATTTAATGTAATCTAATGTGATCTAATATAGTATATTTTAATCTAACACAATCTAATATAATTGAATGTAAGCTACCTTGATTTAATGTGATTAATGTAATCTGATGTAATCTAAAGTGATCTAATATAATATAATGTGATTTAATGAAACCTAATGAGATTTAATGGCATGTTTGTAATCTATTGTTTATCTGGGTAACTGTATGTATGGATTTCCTCAGGCTGTGTTTCCTAAACGTCTCTTCACATATGTACAGGTTGGTATTGATAAGACTGGAACAGGACTTAATGCTGGACTGAATGTTGTACTGAATCTGTTCAGATTTGTCTTTTCTGAATAAATAATAAATTACAAAAAAACCTTCATGCAGACGAGTTAATTCTTAAAGACTTGGATTATTAACAGATCCACCTGTGTGTGTGTCTGAACCTGGCCCTGCTCTCAGCCTGCACTCTGATTGGTCTGTTACCTGTGACAACAGGTGAGTCATCTATCTCACCTTTGAGTCTCCTCCACTCAGCACGTTCACCATCACCTCCATGACGGTCTCATGCATCCCCAGAGCTCTCATCAGGTTTGGGTGCTGGTAGAACACTTTGTTGTTCATGATGTCACTGCACAGGTACACAATACACTTTTACACACCTTTAATACACACACTGTGCGACAGACACTATTTATCACACAGGGTATTAAAGATATACAACACATTTAACCATTTCACTGCAATCAGAGCCCTGACACATTCAAAGTCATGAGGACATTCTACAGTACGTCCACATGATCATCAGCTCCTCCTCCTCTGCATCTCTGTTATGTGTTATATAGACAGAGTAATACAGTGTATACCGTTATTAAACTCATGTCCTTACCCTAACCCTCGTATCATCAGCTTCTCCTCCTCGCGGCCCATACGCACACTGAGCAGAGATCTGATCTGACCTAAAGCAGCCAGCAGGGTGATGGTGTCCTCAATGGAGACAGAATTTATGGTGTAGGTCTTTGGGAGAGCCTGGACCTGATGGCAGACAGAGAGTGAAACTCAACTCAACTCATTTGTATTCTTACAGCACCTACATACATTCAAGCATGCAGCCCAAATTACTTCACAACAAACAGAGAGACAGAAAATAAAAGAAACACAATCAACACAATAGACAAACTAGCTGACCCTAAGTAGTTGGTTAGTTCAAAACACCACAGCTCGAGTACTGACTAGAACTAGGAAGCGAGAGCTCATCTCTCCAGTGTTAGCTTCTCTACACTGACTCCCCATAAAATCTAGACTAGAATTTAAAATCCTTCTTCTGACCTACAAAGCTCTTAATGATCAGACACCTTCGTATCTTAAAGAGTTCACAGTGCCCTATTACCCCTCTAGAACGCTACGCTCCCAACATGCAGGCCTGCTGGTCGTACCTAAAGTCTCTAAAAGTAGTATGGGAGGTAGAACCTTCAGTTATCAGGCCCCTCTCCTTTGGAATCATCTACCAGTCAGGGTCCGGGAGGCAGACACCCTCTCTACTTTTAAGAGTAGGCTTCAAACTTTCCTTTTTGATAAAGCTTATAGTTAGAGCTGGATCAGGCTTGGACCAGCTCTTGGGTATGCTGCTATAGGCTTAGACTGCTGGCGGAACTGACACACTAGGAGCGGCAACAGCTACTACTACACGTCTCATCACTATCACCGCTCCCTCTCTCTCTTATTCTCCTCTATCCCTCTTTCCAGACCCAACTGGGTCGAGGCAGATGTGTGTCTAACATGAGTCTGGTTCTGCTCGAGGTTTCTGCCTGTTAAAAGAAGTTTGTCCTCTCTGCTGTAACTAGCTAAATACTGTGAGGTGCAATGCTCATGGTGGATTAAGGTGGGGTCAGACTGAGTCTGATCCTGTCTTGGTGTTGGGTCTCTGTTCATAATTTAACATAGAGTGGTCTAGACCTGCTCTGTTTGTAAAAGCGTCTTGAGATAACGTTTGTTGTGATTTGGCGCTATACAAATAAAGATTGATAGATTGATTAATTGATTGATTGATTGATTGATTGAATGATTGATTGATTGATTGATTGATTGATTGATTAATTGATTGAAATGATTTATTTATACAGCTCAAACAGCCCATCATGTTAGCGTTAAACTTGTGTTCACACTAATGGTTGATGCACAGAGACAAATCTTTAATATTCTGACTGATGGCTGTTGGATTGGATATTGAAGTAGTTATTTTTCTTACAAGGTGTAAACAGACTCAGTTCAGCTCAATGTCTTCTAATGCTGCGGACAGAAACATGGAGGGAGGAGGGGAAACCTGTCTCCTCACAGTTCTGTGTTCATACTTTAATCCTCCCTACGAGTGACGTGTTCAACACAGCAGAACAAACAGCTTCACTCAGTGTGATATCTGTACTAAAGGATTACACACACACACACACACACACACACACACACACACACACACACACAGAGTCAGTGGTACCTGTCCTCCGATGCCGTCGTACTGTCGGTGCAGCAGGACAAACATGGCCCTGACCAGATCTGGATCCTCGATGACCGACTCCTGAGCCCAGCGGACCATGGTGTTAGAGATCAGCTGCTGTAACGTGCCTGCAAACAATACAACGTGCATGGCATCACACTGTGACAGACTGACACGGCCTCTTTGTCTTTACACTCAGGATGTTAATGAATCCAGTATGGATCAGTTGGTTTTTAAGAACTCATTCCAATGCCTCACTGATTCATGCTTTGGTCCCGCTCAGCCCTACAAAAATACTGGTCCCATGTTTTTGACATTCTTTGAAGAGCGCTTCAAGTGTCCCTACATGCAACTCCACTTGTTGCATTTTTTGGGGGACCTCCTCATGCGATGGTCCTCCCAAAAACTCAAACTGTGTTTGTAGCGTTCCTCACTTTATTGGACAGACATCAGATTTTATTTTGCTGGAAATCTGCCCCTCCTCCATCCTATGAGTGCTGGGTCAGGGATGCTCTTTATTTTAGCAGACTAGAAAAGATTAAACATACTCTGCTCGGATCCACAATCCAGTTTTTTAAAATATGGCGGCCTTTCTTTGAACTTATAAAAACCCTGCAGATCAAAGATCCACATCAATAAAGCTGGCTGCAGATTTTGAATCTTTTCTTAATCCTGATCTCTTTGAGGCTTTAAAGGTGACATATCATGCAAAATAGACTTTTTAATGGTTCTTTACCTGAAATATGTTTCCCTGGCATGTCTACAAACCCCCCGAGAATGAAAAAAATCCATTCTGCCCCTGTTCTGATTTCTCCACCTTTCTGTAAATGTGTGTGAAACCAGCCGTTTCAGACTTCAGTGTTTTTGTTACGTAACAACAATATCCGGTCTGTCACGGAGTCAGAGCTCGGAGCTTGTTCAGCCCATAGACTGTATAAAATAATACTGAATCCCTCCTCCGTTTTTCATTACCTGCACAAATGTGTGCTAACAAGGAGCTTAGGAGGGAGGCATGCTAGTTGTAGGCTGTCTTAATAAACACAAAGGTCGGTTTTACTCCCCACGTCTGCAGATTTGAAGATCTAGTGGATGATTTTTATTTATCATGGATAAGTGCTAGCGCTAGTTAGCATAGCCACATAGCTACATGTTCATAGCTGTAGCTGTAGCTGTGTACCAAGACACACGTCGACATACTGACAAATAAAACAACAAGAAACACTAAATCTGTGACCAATCCTTCAGAAAGGTCCTGCTACAGGCGCCTCTCCATCAGGATCAGATTCTGGATCAGATTCAGAGGGTTGAAGTAACGCGATCTCTGAGCAGCCGTGTATATTCAGCCAACATGTAAACATTAGATCAACGTGCTGGAGAGCCGAGGCCACACCCACTTCCTGAGGGGGCGTGGTCAGAGAGAAAACAGACTGTTCTGATGAGGAATGAAGAAGAGGACTTTTCAGGCATGCCAAAATCTGATTTCAAAGTGTTTTTTTGAGCATAAACTTTAAAGACATGTTTTGGGGACCTCTTAGACCAATATATATTGATGAAAAAAGCGTGATATGTCCCCTTTAAATCCCTTCAGTAGCACCTACATTCATCTCACAGAAAATGTTCTGTTGTTCTGTAGAACTAGATTATCACAAGTGGGGTTCACTCTTTATTTCTCAGTTTGTTTTATTGGTATTATTATTGTTATTGTTTATTTTTATTATTATTACTGTTACTGTTTTTGTAGTGTTTGCCCTAGTTATTTTTTAAATACGAACCTATTTATTTTATTGTATTTTCACTATTTTCAATTATTTCTTATTTTTTTATTTATGACTTTTATTTCAAATGATTATCATTTATTATTATTGTTTTGTTTTCTTTCATTCACTTATTTTGTTTTCTTATAATAAAAAACATCACTTGCTTTAATTGTTTACATTGATCTTCTGTATGGAGTATAAAATTCAAATAAACATCTTTAAAAAAATAAAGGAACTTACTCGAACAGGTTTTTGATTTTCTATCACGTGGAACAAACATCATGTGGTCTCATATTTGGTTCAGCTATCAGGGAGGTGTTTGAAGTTTAAAGCATGTTTCATGTGAATCAGCTGACTGAAGGTGTTGCTCACAGCGGAGACGCTCAGCTGGGGGCTGCAGCTGAGTGACAGGTCTCCACAAGCGCTTTGTTTCTCTGCAGCTGGACTGATTCTGACCCGGTTGCGCTCCCGGCTGACACCTGACCACGTTCACATGCTTATTTTTCTCAATAAGAACGAGTAGATAGAAAACTGGATACTGTGGGCCTGATCTACTAAGATCCCAAATAAGGAGCGCTAATTTGCGTGTGCAAATAATAATTTTGCAGGTGTTATTTCTGGGTGTGTTGCGGGTGATCTACTAAGACTGCGTGCGCAAATGATAACGAGTGCAAAAGTGGTGTGGACCGCCCTATTTTACGAGTGAACAAACTAAACTGAAGTATTCAGACCACGTTCAGGCTGAGTTTGTTTCAAACCTCTCACACCCTGAGGAGTGCTGAATCAGACTGGCACATGCAGTGTTTCCTGTAGTTGGTGCTCCTCCACCTGTGCGTGTTAGGACTCACTGGGCTTCCTGTCCTTCTTCTCTGCAGGTAGGTTGGCCATCTTGTTCTTCAGGGAGGACACCTTCTCCACCAATGACATGAGCCGACCTCTGATGGTGAAGTCACTGTCTCCGCCCACCGCTCTGTCCTCGTCCAGCTCTATACCTGACAGCAGGGACTCGTCAGTACTCACTCATCACCACACAGTGCATTGATTCTTGATTATTGATCATTGTATTAGTTATTGATCAGGTGGGTCTATGTGCTGTACCACAGTGTCTCATGATGTCCTCATGGAAGTCCAGCAGCTGTTCTCTGATGTACTCGGAACAGGGACAGTCCTGTTTCTCATCCTTAAAGTTTAGCAGCATGTTGATCTGAGGAGAGAGAGAGAGTCCTCTTTTTAGGTGCTGCAGCCCATCCCTGATTAGAGTGGACTTCCTCAGGTGTGTTCTTACCTGCTCCTGTGGAGGGGACCTGAACTCTTTGGTCTTCCTGGCGGTGAGAGCGGCAGACATGTTGAGTGCGAGCATCACCTCGTTGTAGCGAAAACGCTGGTTGTCTTGGAGAGACGCCACAAAGTCGTCGGAGAAAGCCACCACCGCCTCGATCCGGTGACGCACCTGACAGTCACACAGGTACTGCAGCACGTGGCACATCTACACACACACACACACACACACACACACACACACACACACACACACACACACACACACACACACACACACACACACAGGTTATTAGTATGGTAGTAATGTAGAACCAGCTGATCCTGTGAGCTTCTGCGGTGGGGTTTCTGCTGTTAAAAGGACCAGGAGGTGAACTGAGCGCTCAGAGCACTGTGACACTTCATGGCACATTTCCACACTCTGTGCACAGGTGTGGATGTGTGGATCAGATAGAACCCTGGAGGTTTCTTCCTGTTAAAGGAAGTTTGTCCTTGCCACTGTAACTTGCTAAATGCTTCAAAGTGCTCTGCTCATGGTGGATTAAGATGAGATCTGCCTTTGTCCTGTCTGTAAGATGGGACACGATCTTATCTTGATGTTGGGTTTACATTTTACATTAGCAAAACACTTTTACCAAGGCCAAAACAAATTAACATTTAAGAAAGAATATGTACAAAATCAGAAACACTTTTGAAGAGACAGACCATTTTTACCAGAAACAAATTTACAAACAGTAGACTCTACTGGAAAAGGAATGTACCAAATACAGGAAGTGATCCGGGAGTGATCGAGTTGTAAGGAAGAAGGCTTCTGAGTTTGTTGATATCTGGAAGACATTTTTGAATTTTATCAAACATGTTATCAGTGAAGAAGAGCTGAAACTGTGAGGGGATGATGCCAATGACGTTCTATATTTAAGATGTGAGGAATGTATGAAAAACTCAGATATGTGCCAGAACATTTATATTTATTATTTTGTGCTGCATTTTAGTTTTTCATTTATTTAATTTTGAATGTCAATTTATTTACCAATTTATTTACTGAGAGGTTTTGTCTGGAACTTTCTGAAAATCTACTCTGACAATGTAAGCATTACTCTTATTTATTTATTTTATGTTTTCTGTATGTGTTTGAATATTCTGTCATTTGAGGGGGGGTTGTGTGTTTTCTGTATGTTTTGATACACACTATGAGCAGCTCATAGTGCCCTATTACCCCTCTAGAACACTACGCTCCCAACATGCAGGCCTGCTGGTCATACCTAAAGTCTCTAAAAGTAGTATGGGAGGTAGAGCCTTCAGTTATCAGGCCCCTCTCATTTGGAATCATCTACCAGTCAGGGTCCGGGAGGCAGACACCCTCTCTACTTTTAAGAGTAGGCTTCAAACTTTCCTTTTTGATAAAGCTTATAGTTAGAGCTGGATCAGGCTTGGACCAGCTCTTAGTTATGCTGCTATAGGCTTAGACTGCCGCGGTACTGGTGCACCGACACACTGGGATCCTATCTCACCCCCTACCACACACAGCAGCTTAGGGGGCCGGCAGCCTCCGCTGCCCCAACCCCCATCACTTACTTTAACTCTGCCTGTCCCATTAAAGTTACTAACCATAGACCTTTCTGGAGTCCCTGAGCTCCCTTGTCTCGTAGGTTCCTCTGAGCTGCCGTAGACGTCCTCCTGCTGTGGACGTTCCAGACTCCAGCTGATACGTACGTGCTGGACTCCAGCGACAACAGCTACTGCTACTCGTCTCATCACTATCACCGCTCCCTCTCTCTCTTATTCTCCTCTATCCCTCTTTCCAGACCCAACTCGTCTCAGGCAGATGGCTGTCTAACATGAGTCTGGTTCTGCTCGAGGTTTCTGCCTGTTAAAGGAAGTTTTTCCTCTCCTCTGTAACTAGCTAAATACTGTGAGGTGCAATGCTCACGGTGGATTAAGGTGGGGTCAGACTGAGTCTTATCCTGTCTTGGTGTTGGGTCTCTGTTCATAATTTGACATAGAGTGGTCTAGACCTGCTCTGTTTGTAAAAGAGTCTTGAGATAACGTTTGTTGTGATTTGGCGTTATACAAATAAAGATTGATTGATTGATTGATTTTGTGAACACCCTGTAAAATGTGAAAATCTATCAAACGTATGTTTACAAATAAACTCTGAACATACATTTCCAGAGTTACTGCTTTTTTTTCCAAATTTCGTTTTTTTTTGGCTTTTATTTTGAAAGGAAACATCAGAACAAAGCGCTCACTTGACCACTTCCTGTATTTGGTTCAGTCTGCTGTTTGAACATATGTCTCAGGTTAAAAAATGCTCCGTCTCTTTAAAAGTGTTTCTGATTTTGTTGATGTGTTTTCTTTAGTTCTTGGTAAAAGTGTTTAAAGTTCTTTAGATTTATAAAATGTAAATGTGTCTCCAGCTTTGTAAAAGAGTTTGATCCTTTGTTAATCTACATTGCTCTTCCCAGCCACCGCAGAAAGGACTTGAAGTATTGATCATGAGGACGACCTCACTCTTAAACAGAACACAGAAACAGAACAGAGACACACGTCCTGCTGACAGTCAGGGACCCGCCGAGCTGAAGGATCAGAAACCGGTCACCTGGAGTTTGACGGGCTCAGGTAGCTTCATCTGTAACAGTCCTTCTTTGGGCATGCTCCTCCCTCCCTCCTCTCCTCTCCCTCCAGCCTCCGTCTCCTTCAGCAGCTCCGGCTCCCTTTGCGCCTCCTGCTGCTTCTCTCCGGTCTCACAGAACACAGAGGGCTCGATCAGTCTCAGGATGTTCTTCAGGTCTCCGTTCTTGAACACTCCCATGATGAGCATGGTGTAGAACAGTTTGATGAGGGGGACAAACAAGAACTCGGTGCTGCCCCCTATAGGATCTCTGACGTGCATGCTGCCTTCCCTCACAGCCTCCGTCAGCATCTCGATGGTTTTCACCTTCAGGATGTCTAAGGGGAACTCAGGGCTGTACTGGAAGCAGTCTCCTGATGGTGACCCGTTGCTACGATGCTTGGGTCCACCCCCGCAGACAAAGTTGGGCGAGGAGAAGTGCATTCTGGGTCTGAGGGAGGTGCTGAGGCCGATGCCAGGCAGGCCGTGTTTCTTGTCCTGGTCTGGAAACAGAGTGATGCTCTTGGTCTCGTCCGTCATGGGGACGATGTACTCGTTGTTCATCATGAGGCGAGCTGTGGCGTAGCTGCTCAGGTGGATGTCGATCAGCAGGTCGTAGTAACCTGCACGCAGCAGACCTGAGGGAGAGACACACGGTCATCAGTCAACAGCTGTACTAAGATCATCAGCAGCTCATACACAGTTTTATCTCTCAGAGAACAGGAGACATGAGCTCAAGTTATTTAGATTACAGTTAGTGAGTGGAACACCAGGCTGCAGGGCCCACAGACCATCAGAGCAGACTGCTGCAGAGACCGGACCACACTGATGCTAACAGCTTGTAACAGTAGTCTTCTCTCAGCCCACCGTGAATGCATCTCTCCCGGTGTTACGGTTTTAAAAGTGACCCCGTAAACTGGAGCCCTTCAGCTGAACGTGTCAGTGTTTGTGGAGTTTACACAGCTGTTGAAACACAGAGGGAGTTCCTGGGAATGCAAACTAGTTTAGTTTTTATTAAGATTTCAAAATATCCTCATCAGATATTTAATGATGGTCTAAAGACGTTTATGAGGGATACATCCGGCTGAGAGTCTCCAGTTAACAGGGTCGCTGTTTAAACCAAAACACCGGTCGATCTCTGCCACGGCCTTTTGAGTTCAAAAGGATTTTAAAGCCGTGTTGAAACGTCTTTGCTACTCGCGCTTATCTCCTCTCACGTGTTGATTCAGTGAATCCATCTGTGATGAAATATAGCACCATCTAAAACAGACCAGCTGAGTCTCTTCATGCTAACAGGCTAACTGTTGTGTTGCTCATAATGATACCTGCCTGTCCGTCTGCTTCTATGGGGTCATCCGTGATGAAATGCCTTCCTCTTTGTTTTACTGCCCTCTACTGGTCTGGTGGTGTAGTGCATTTATTTATTTTTTCCTCCACACGTCACTGGCCTGATTTACACAATCTACCCGGGACTTCAGCCCGAGGTTGAAACACAGACAACAATGGGGGCACAGGAACCTTTTAGTTCAGGGGAAAGTAGTTCAGGGGGCTAAAAGACCCTGGAACTCTTGGTCTAAATGCACCTATGTATTTATTGTGTGTGTCTGTAGGTATGATACCTGGCATGTATTTGTTCTCTATGGCCTGCAGCAGCTGGGACTCGTCCACGTGCGAGCAGAGAGCGTGAGCCACTCGATTGTTTCCAAGAGCACAGATAGCAGAGTACAGTCTGAGGGTGTGGAAGTGAAACTTCAACAAGTCGCTCTGCTCCGACAGCTCCAGGACGTCCACACACCTGCCACACATACACACACACACACACACGCACACACACACACACACACACACTCACACACACACACACACACACACACAAGGGGAATGTGTTAAGACTCAGACGTAATAATAACTGCTTCAACACTGAGAGTAACCACAGACATGATCACACAGAGAGAGGTACACCATGCAGAGAAAGAGCAGGTGTGTGTGTGTGTGTGTGTGTGTGTGTGTGTGTGTGTGTGTGTGTGTGTGTGTGTGTGTGTGTGTGTGTGTGTGTGTGTGTGTGTGTGCGTGTGTTCCCCACCTGTTCTCCTCAGGTATGTGCAGAGACATGAACTGCAGAGGTTTGTTACACTGGACCAGCCAGCCCAGTCTGTCGTTCACTCTGGAGGCTGACACCTGGGCAGCACAGGTGGGATTAAACACAGCTCTATATATCAAACAGGAAGTGACATCAGCATTTTGTCAAATCTAACCCTTAAACAGGTAGACAGCTAACAGGTGATACCTTCAGGAAGTGGTTTGGGACACGGCTCCAGAGGACCGGAGTGAGAAACTGGACGTGCAGCCGAGGAGGACACTGAGGGACCGGGTTCTTCTTCTCACTCTTAAAGAGACCAGCTGACAGAGGCATCACATTCTGATGGGTAACAAATCACAGCACAACACCAGGTCAGAGGGAGAGAGAGGAGACACACACCACAAGGCTTTTATTGTGAAACAGCAACAGGAAACGCAGCATTTATCCAGAAACATAACAAAATTAGTGGATGGCATGCATGTGTGTGTGTGTGTTGTAGTCAAGGCCACATCAACCGAGACCAAGACGTGTCCTCTTTCTTATCACAGTAATGACAGGGACACAGAGAGCATCAGTGGTGGTCTCGACCAGTCTTTATATAAAATACTGAGTCCGCCCAGTCCGAGACAGAGACAAGACAGAGTAAAAATGCGTTCGTTTCCGAAACTAGACAGAGACCTTAAATAAGTTGTCTCGAGACCAAGACCGGTCTGGAATACTACAACACTAGTGTCTGTGTGTGTAGGTAAGTGTTTATAAATGTGTGTCCTCACCTTTACTCGTCCCAGCTCAAACTGGAAGACATTGGGACTTGTGGCTTTGGCAAAGACTGCTGGGAACAGTTTTGTGCTGGGCTCCACCTGCAGAGAGGACAAAGTGATGAGCTGATCCTGAACACCTCTGAGGTGTGCAGGTTACATGTCTCCTGGTTAAGGTCAGGATGTGGGCGTGTGTTTGTATTCAGAGGATTTGTAAGAATAAATCCAGGAGTTCATTATGCAATGATTCATGCAGTTCTCCCACAAACATATAGAGTATGTTGGTTCCTGACTCTCCAGATTAATGTCACATAGTACAGACATCTGGTGGACCTAGAAGTCAGAGGCAGGACCAAGAGAAAAAGAGAGGCTGTAGAAGATCAAATATTTACCTGGTAGTACGTGCTGAGCTCTTTCCCATTGGCTGTGAAGGTCAGCAGTCCATGTGTTGTGTCGACCAGACAGCCGATCTCCAAACCGTTATTGTTCCTCCCCTGACCAGGGCTGCTGCTCTCTCCAGCCCAGACCATGTAGCAGTTACTGCGCTTTATACTGCAGAAACACACCACGTTACAGTTACTGCGCTTTATACTGCAGAAACACACCACGTTACAGTTACTGCACTTTATACTGCAGAAACACACCACGTTACAGTTACTGCGCTCTATACTGCAGAAACACACCACGTTACAGTTACTGCGCTTTATACTGCAGAAACACCATGTTACAGTTACTGCGCTTTATACTGCAGAAACACACCACGTTAAAGTTACTGCGCTTTATACTGCAGAAACACACCACGTTACAGTTACTGCGCTTTATACTGCAGAAACACACCACGTTACAGTTACTGCGCTTTATACTGCAGAAAAACACCACGTTAAAGTTACTGCGCTTTATACTGCAGAAACACCATGTTACAGTTACTGCGCTTTATACTGCAGAAACACACCACGTTACAGTTACTGCGCTTTATACTGCAGAAAAACACCACGTTAAAGTTACTGCGCTTTATACTGCAGAAACACCATGTTACAGTTACTGCGCTTTATACTGCAGAAACACACCACGTTACAGTTACTGCGCTTTATACTGCAGAAACACACCACGTTACAGTTACTGCGCTTGATACTGCAGAAACACACCATGTTACAGTTACTGCGCTTTATACTGCAGAAACACACCACGTTACAGTTACTGCGCTTTATACTGCAGAAACACACCACGTTACAGTGACTGCGCTTTATACTGCAGAAACACACCACGTTACAGTTACTGCACTTTATACTGCAGAAACACACCACATTACAGTGACTGCGCTTTATACTGCAGAAACACACCACGTTACAGTTACTGCGCTTTATACTGCAGAAACACACCACATTACAGTTACTGCGCTTTATACTGCAGAAACACACCACGTTACAGTTACTGCGCTTTATACTGCAGAAACACACCACGTTACAGTTACTGCGCTTTATACTGCAGAAACACACCACGTTACAGTTACTGCGCTTTATACTGCAGAAACACACCACGTTACAGTTACTGCGCTTTATACTGCAGAAACACACCACATTACAGTTACTGCGCTTTATACTGCAGAAACACACCACGTTACAGTTACTGCGCTTTATACTGCAGAAACACACCACGTTACAGTTACTGCGCTTTATACTGCAGAAACACACCACGTTACAGTTACTGCACTTTATACTGCAGAAACACACCACATTACAGTTACAGCGCTTTATACTGCAGAAACACACCACGTTACAGTTACTGCGCTTTATACTGCAGAAACACACCACGTTACAGTTACTGCGCTTTATACTGCAGAAACACACCACGTTACAGTTACTGTACTTTATACTGCAGAAACACACCACGTTACAGTTACTGCGCTTTATACTGCAGAAACACACCACATTACAGTTACTGCACTTTACACTGCAGAAACACACCACGTTACAGTTACTGCACTTTATACTGCAGAAACACACCACGTTACAGTTACTGCGCTTTACACTGCAGAAACACACCGCGTTACAGTTACTGCACTTTATACTGCAGAAACACACCACGTTACAGTTACTGCGCTTTATACTGCAGAAACACACCACGTTACAGTTACTGCACTTTATACTGCAGAAACACACCACGTTACAGTTACTGCGCTTTATACTGCAGAAACACACCACGTTACAGTTACTGCGCTTTATACTGCAGAAACACACCACATTACAGTTACTGCGCTTTATACTGCAGAAACACACCACGTTACAGTTACTGCGCTTTATACTGCAGAAACACACCACGTTACAGTTACTGCGCTTTATACTGCAGAAACACACCACGTTACAGTTACTGCGCTTTATACTGCAGAAACACACCACGTTACAGTTACTGCGCTTTATACTGCAGAAACACACCACATTAAAGTTACTGCGCTTTATACTGCAGAAAAAACAGCACGTTACAGTTACTGCACTTTATACTGCAGAAACACACCACGTTACAGTTACTGCACTTTATACTGCAGAAACACACCACGTTACAGTTACTGCACTTTATACTGCAGAAACACACAACGTTACATTTACTGCGCTTTATACTGCAGAAACACACCACGTTACAGTTACTGCACTTTATACTGCAGAAACACACCACGTTACAGTTACTGCGCTTTATACTGCAGAAACACACCACGTTACAGTTACTGCGCTTTATACTGCAGAAACACACCACGTTACAGTTACTGCGCTTTATACTGCAGAAACACACCACGTTACAGTTACTGCACTTTATACTGCAGAAACACACCACGTTACAGTTACTGCGCTTTATACTGCAGAAACACACCACGTTACAGTTACTGCACTTTATACTGCAGAAACACACCACGTTACAGTTACTGCGCTTTATACTGCAGAAACACACCACATTACAGGTACTGCGCTTTATGCTGCAGAAACACACCACATTACAGTGACTGCGCTTTATACTGCAGAAACACACCACGTTACAGTTACTGCACTTTATACTGCAGAAACACACAACGTTACAGTTACTGCACTTTATACTGCAGAAACACACCACGTTACAGTTACTGCACTTTATACTGCAGAAACACACCACGTTACAGTTACTGCGCTTTATACTGCAGAAAAAACAGCACATTACAGTTACTGCGCTTTATACTGCAGAAACACACCACGTTACAGTTACTGCGCTTTATACTGCAGAAACACACCACATTAAAGTTACTGCGCTTTATACTGCAGAAAAAACAGCACATTACAGTTACTGCGCTTTATACTGCAGAAACACACCACGTTACAGTTACTGCGCTTTATACTGCAGAAACACACCACGTTACAGTTACTGCACTTTATACTGCAGAAACACACCACGTTACAGTTACTGCGCTTTATACTGCAGAAACACACCACGTTACAGTTACTGCACTTTATACTGCAGAAACACACCACATTACAGTTACTGCGCTTTATACTGCAGAAACACACCACGTTTCAGTTACTGCGCTTTATACTGCAGAAACACACCACGTTACAGTTACTGCGCTTTATACTGCAGAAACACACCACGTTACAGTTACTGCGCTTTATACTGCAGAATACACACCACGTTACAGTTACTGCGCTTTATACTGCAGAAACACACCACGTTACAGTTACTGCGCTTTATACTGCAGAAACACACCACGTTACAGTTACTGCGCTTTATACTGCAGAAACAAATCACGTTACAGTAACTGCACTTTATACTGCAGAAACACACCACATTACAGTTACTGCGCTTTATACTGCAGAAACACACCACGTTACAGTTACTGCCCTTTATACTGCAGAAACACACCACGTTACAGTGACTGCACTTTATACTGCAGAAACACACCACGTTACAGTTACTGCACTTTATACTGCAGAAACACACCACATTACAGTTAGTGCGCTTTATACTGTTCTTGTTGTCCACTCCCTGAGCTGTGATTTAGTCTTAGGAGAATAGTGTATTTCTACAGACAGAGGACAGTTCTTACACATACAGGAGACTCTGTTGTCTCTAACTGGACTCACCTCTCGTGTACTTTGCCCTTCTCATCTCCCAGGGTGACCGTGACAGTTCGGACCTTGTGCAGCTCAAAGCTCGGGTCATACTGATGGAAGTCAGAGGTCACCCAGCCGACCCACACACTGCTGGGCTCCTGACCCGGGAAGATCCGAACCGAGTAGTAGTGCTGAATGAATAGAGAGAGGGGTTCAGGTTTAACTACATCACCCAGGATTACAGCCTGTACCCCAAAGAGGTTCACAGACCATAATTACAAAGTAGGGATCAGTACTTGCAGTTAACATGTAGTTGAAGTGAGGACTTGCAGACTTCCCCTGTCTGTTGTTTCTAACTGTGTGAGGTTCCTAGTCTATTCCTCTGTTCCTCTTTCCCTTTGTTTGTGTGTCCTGTTTGTCATCTGCTGCTCATCTGCAATCAAGCCAGCTACTAAGGCTATGTTCACACAGCAGGCAAAAGTGGCCCAAATCAGATTTTTTAGAGGCAGTGTGAACACTCAAATCTGGCCAAAATCAGATTTTTCACATCAGATTTAGACCACTTACATATGTGGTCCTGAATCAGGTACAGATCAGATTTTTATCAATGCGACCTCAGTGTGAACGGCCAAGGCTGATTTGATGCACATTTGATACTTTCACGTCACTTTATAGCGACACATGTCACAATTCTGAGCGGCTGTAGCCTTGCAAAAATGGAGGATAGCAACAATGGAGCAAGTCAATGGAGGGACAGCAAGGTCTTGGACCTTATAAATATATGGGAGGACATACTGTTACCGGTCTGGGTTTGAATGTATATTGAAAGAGCTTGTGAAAAGGCTGCATGTGACGTCATTGTTACTGTTCTTTTGCGCATGCGGGGCAGTTCGGAGTCCCAAACAGTTCACACTGGAATCGGATACAGGTCACATTATAGATGGGAATGTGAACAGACAAACAAAAAAATCAGATCTGAGCAAAAAAACTGAATTAAGCATTAAGCCTTGCAGTGTGAAAGTAGCCTTAAGGCTGATTTAATGCTGATTTATACTTCTGCGTCGAATCGACGGCGTAACCTACACCGTAGGTCCGCGTAGCTCCCGTACCTACGCAGAGGCCTACGCACGTAGCTGACGTGCACCTCCTCCAAAATGTAACTACGCGTAGAGCCAACGCGGACCGCAAGCTCTGTGATTGGTCCGCTCGACGGCTTGGTCTTTCCCGCATTCACAGCACTTCCGGGATCCCGGACATCGGCCACACATCGGCCGTGTATTTCATCTCCTCCTCTCTATTCTTCATGTAATCATGTCTGTATGATAAACAGCAACATGTATCAGCTGTAGATTAACAGAACACGCTCTGAATCTCTGTGGAAAAGTAAACAGAGATCGTAGCGGGGCCGGAAGCAGGCGGCCGGCTATCAGAGAGACCGCACTGCCCTCTAGTGTTTCGGAGGAGAATTGCTGCGCGACACGGACACATCGACGCACAAGTATGTGGGGCTCATGTCCGCGTCAGCCCCTGCTGTGTAGGGGAGACGCAGAAGTATAAATCAGCCTTTAGTCTGCAGTTTGTAAGCCTGGTTCAGTCCTCCGCTCATCACCAGATCCTCTGTTTACCAAGCATGGTCCTCAGCTCCGCCCTTCTTTCATGTTTTTTTTAAATCCTTTTGAAATAATCTTATTGTGTCACTCTCTTCCTGTGCCCAGATCTCCCAGCTCCAGGATCACAACCAGCCAGTCTCCATTCATAAAGCACTCTTGGAAATCAGAACTCCACACCCACTCGGAGCCCTGGAAATCTCAGTAACTCATCCCTCAACCTGTTGCAAGTTAAACTCTTTGGTTTCCAGACTTCCTCTTTGCCTCTGTTCGTGTCTGTACTGTGAGGCTGAACCTGGATTTGTTAGAACTGTCTGTGTTGTATTTAGAACGTCAGAGCCACTCTGAGCTTCTTTAGTCCTGCTTGTTATGTTGGAGTGTGGAGCAGCTGCAGCTCATCATCAGTATCACCTCCACTACATGAGAGTGTTGTGTGATATTCCTTTAGTATAGTAACATCGTACTGTGGAGGCGTGCATGAGGAACTCATATTCGTCCCTGTCATCAGGCGTCACCTCCTCTGACAGACGGGTGGATGCTGGACAGCTGTTGTCTGGCTTGTTTTTCTTCAGCATGAACCTGTGGGATCAGACGCTCTGTTCAGGGTCAGAAAGTCAAGTCAACTTTATTTATTCAAGCACTTTCTTTATGCAACAGTGTGAAGATATAAAAGTGCTACACATTAAACAGAAAATAAAATAAAGAGTAGTGTTTAAAAAAATCAAATAGGGGTACAAAAAGTGATACAGATATCCTAACCATAGTCTGTCAGTACTGACTCGTTCGGGTTATAGATGGACTTCCCGCCGTAAATGTTTTAAAGGCAGTTTTGGAGGCTTTAAAGAGATTTCACAACGCTCAGAGACAGAACTGAACCAGGCTATGGGACGGACAAGATACGTTTCTATTGCTAAGTCTGTTTCTCTTTATGAAGCTTTTATTTTGGTATTTCAGCTAGGCTGCAGAGTGGATTTACATATTAGCTAAATATTTAGGATTGCAGAGCAACATTTGAAATTTATATTTAACATTTAACATTAATATTTAACATTTATATTTAACATTCATATTTATATTTAACATTTATATTTAACATTCATATTTATATTTAACATTTATATTTGTATTTATATTTAACATTGAGATTTAAGATTTAAGATTTAACATATATATTTAACATTTATATTAAGATTTAGATTTAGATTTAACATTTAGATTTAGATTTAACATTTAGATTTATTTTTAGCATTTAGATTAAACATTTAACATTTATATTTATATATAAAATTTATATTTCAAATTTAGATTAAACATTTGTATTTAGTATGTAGATTTAACATTTAGATTTGTATTTAACATTTAGATTTAAAATTTATATTTAGTATTTATATTTTACATTTAGATTAAACATTTATATTTAGTATGTAGATCTAACATTTCTATTTATATTTAACACTTAGATTTTACATTTATATTTAACACTTAGATTTAACATTTAGATTTAGTATTTAGATTTAACATTTATATTTAGTATTTAGATTTAACATTTATATTTAGTATTTGAATTTAACATTTAGATCTATATATAACATTTAGATTTAACATTTAGATTCAACATTTAGATTCAACATTTAGATTTAACATTTAGATTCAACATTTAGATTCAACATTTAGATTTAACATTTAGATTCAACATTTAGATTCAACATTTAGATTTAACATTTAGATTCAGTATTTATATTTTACATTTAGATTTAACAGTGATTATAAACTAAATATATTTGTCACAAGAAAATTAAATGTGAAGATCACAAATATTGCTCTAAATGTGATTTTTAAAAAAGGGACTTTTTTATGACTTTGAGAAGTAATAAATGTTCCACCCTCTCTACATCTCTGGGAGGGAGATAAGACTTTACCTTAGCTGTAAGTCTCAGTTGAAGAAGCCGGACTTGACAACAGAAGAAATCAAAATCAAAATGAACACCAAGGCTCTGAACAGAGGAGTGAATACCGAAAGGACCGAGTGCTCCCATCCAACTATAGGGGGTGTGAGGTCTTTCTCTCATGTAACTTAGTTATAAACTCAGTGAAGTTCAAGTTTAAAGGAGGGAGGACAGAAAGCTTCAGCTCAGGTGAACAGAGGAAACCGCTGAGCGTGGAGGATTTACCTGTGCTTGAGCTTGGAAGGCTTCTCCTGGTTGTAATCTTTGTGGTTGTTGAACTCGTCTTTGTCAGGACCGTTGGGACCGTGAGGGGTCTTCATCAGGACCTCAAAGTCTGAAACAGTCTCAAAGTCCTCCAGATCCTGTGGGACCAGCACACACAGACTCTCAGACATACAACAGACCTGACTGTGGGGGGACACACGTGTTATCATAGGGTGTCTTCATGTCAGAGGTCAATTCTGTTACCCTCTTTGGAGAGAAGAGGCCGTCGCTGTGTGGGGACCTGGAAAAGGACTCTGCACACTCTATGGGCATGCTCAGTCTGTAGAAGGTGATGTCAGTTTGACTGTTTTGTGAGCCAAACGACCTCTGAGTGACCCTGAGACACGGACACGACTCCACCGTCCCGTCTATCCTGGTCACCTGGAGGATCAGAAACACCTGATTTAACCTCTCTGTGCTGTCAGACAGCTTCAGAGGACTAACAGGTCTGAGATGTCTGCAGAGGTTACATTGACATAAGAGACCCTAACATCTGTCCACATGTTCCTGAGTGAGTACTCATGGGACTACTCACATCTATGTGCTGGTGGTTGGGGGGCACAGGGACGAACTGAGGCAGCCTCTTGCTGAGCCACATGGTGACGTCTCGGTTCATGTTGACAGCGAACGGTTCGTATCCTTCCTGCAGACCGCAGATGGTGAAGAACTTCAGAGAGCTGACGTCTTTCCCAAAGTTCATCCTCCCCACCTGACACACTCCCAGACTGCAGACCGGGATGAAACCTGCAGACACAGGTCCAACATTTAGAACATGTTGTCACAGCACTGGATCTGATCGGTTTCTGTTCTAGTCAATGTGTTAACTTCCACTGGATCTGCTCCGTTGCGTTCCGGCTGCGTCTCTGATCCGGCAGGTCGGAGTCCTCCGGATCAGATACACAAGACTTCTATTTTTGCCGGATGCCGGAGCATGACGCATCAATCTCAACAGAGCAGATGGAGCGGGACAGGAAGTCAGGTTTCACCAAAACAAAATGAAAACATCCAGTTAATTTTCAGAATAAAACACTCTGTGTTATCTGTGGGAACAGTGGGTTTTGGTCAGATATCTTGAATGCAGAGTATCTGTTTTTTACCCATTGGTGACCATAACTCTGTGTGGATCTTTATGGTGTGTGGAGTACTCAGAGGTTCAGGTCTTAAGCCATGATGCTTAAATCTCTATTGCAAAGGTCAAATCTTAAAGGACTAAAATCTTTGCGTATCTTAGTGTTCAGACGACACTCAGGTTTACCTCACTGCCTCATGAAGTCATGACAGTCCCACAATATCTCTCTATCAGTGTACAGAGCAAATAAATAGCTGAATGAAGAACAGTTCCTTTAATTACACACACATCTACAGAATGTGGCGCTGTAGAGTCAAGACCTTGAGCTGGAAATGTGTTTGAATAGACTCCAGTCTGAGCTTTAGACAGACACATCCACACAATAACTGGATCAGCATCTTATACTGCAGCTGTTACTGAATCCTTTTCATTCAGCCCTGATCCTCTGGGATCCCTGCTCCACTGCTGCTGTGTCGTGTGTGAACACTAACTGGATTGGATTGGATTAGAAAATCTTTATTGTCCCTAAGCAGCAATTTGGTTTGCAACAGTAGTCCCACACACATCATATACACACAAACAATACACATAATAACAAACACAAGTTCACACATTCATATAAATACATATCTACGTAACTCCCGTGGATGACTTCATTTTTCTGCATGAGACCAAAGGTACCACAATCCAACAGCTGAGGCACAAATGATCGAAGGTATCTGTTAGATCTGGCCCTCCTAGTATATGTGAACCTCCTCCCTGTTGGCAAGAGTCTAAACTCTGAATAAAGGGGGTGGTGAGGGTCTTCAAGGATGGCCTTTGCCTTCTGAGTGGCTCTCACTTGGTAAAGATGGTCAAGATTATTAAGATCAGCACCAATGATCTTTGGGCAGACTGTGACGATATAACCCAGCCTGCTTTTGTTAAAAGTGCTGAGGTTACCAAACCAAGAGGTCATTGTAAAAGTTAAAACAGACTCAATAAAAGATAAATACAATATTTTTAAAAGTGATCTGTCAACATTAAAACTCCTCAGCTTCCTCAAGAAACAAGAGTCTCTGATTGGCCTTTTTGCAAATGGCATCAGTGTTTGCATTAAAGGTCAGTTTGTCATCAAGGATTGTGATAAGTATTCATACTCATTCACTGTCTCCACAGCAGATCCATTGATGACAGTTGGTGCCTTGACTGGTTGATTCTGATGAAAATCAATCAGCATTTCCTTTGTTTTTGAGGCATTTAGATGCAAATAAGAGTCATCGCACAATTTAATAAAACTTTCCAGGACTGGACCGTGACCCACCTCGTGGTCCTGCAAGTGGCTGACTATCACTGAGTCGTCAGCAAATTTAATGAGGAACTGTGACTCAAACTTACTCTGACATTCATTTGTGTAAAGCATAAACAACAAGAGTGACAGAAAACACCCCTGAAGAGAGCCTGTGGAACACTGAGGCTGAAGAAGAAGTGTCATTAACACGACCCGTCTGGGATCTTATTGTTAAGAAGTCAACCAGCCAGCATATAGTGCCAAAATCACAATCTGGTATTTTGGACGTGAGGCTGCAAGCAATTAAAAGCTGACAAGAAATCAACTAAGCATGTTAGTATGCTACTTTTTACAATATGCTCAAACCCTTTCATAACTAAGGAGGTAAGCGCCGCAGGGTGATGGTCATTCAAACCTCTTGGAGATTTCACCTTGGCTAATACTGGATTCAGTCTAAACTATATCGACTCACTACCACTTAGGGACACTTGGAGCTGTTTCCTGGGAAGCAAAGTTCAGCAAACCAAACACACTCTGTGCAAAGAACTAGATGCAAAATGCTGTTTTTGAACAATCAGACACACTCAGGGTCACTTCTGCACAAACAGCAGACTGTGAGTTACATAACAAAGCACAACGGGAGAATCTACAGATCTGAGGTGGTGCCGTGCAGAGAATCACTCTGCTGGAGGGCATGTTGGTTCTCTTTGGACAAGATCAATAAGTGTTTGAGCTGTGGACCTCTTCCCCTCCTTAACGGTCTACAATCCAAAGACGAGTTCACCTGAGATCAGAACCTTCTGGACAGTCATCACAGACGGTTTCTGTAAACTGACCTTCACCAGCTTCAAAGTCTTTAAAGGCCAGCTCAGACCCAGAGTCATCCAGCAGCACTTCTCCATTCAGCGTGAACATCATGGTGTGTTCGTTCAGATCCACCATGCAGCCCACCACGTCGCCCGTCTGCCAGGCCCGTCCAAAGTGCTCATTCCCCTGGTGCCAGCGCTGGACCTGCAAACAGATCAACCTTCCCCTTTAGGACTACAATATGAACAGTCCCCTGCAGACTCAGCTAAATGAAGACATGTGGTGAGCTCAGTTACCTTGAAACCGTCAAACACAAAGGCCTGGTCATCAGATCCCAGCTCCTGGTCTGGGAGGCAACCAGGTCTGGCCCAGCCCACCCTCATCTCTCCTGCTGTTAAGACCTGGAGGAGAGGTAAAGGCACGTTTTATATATATATATATATATATATATATATATATATATATATATATATATATATATATATATATATATATATATATATATATATCATACTGTCATCTCTTCATACCTCCAGCTCAAAGTACCACTTCCCGGTGTTCACGCTGTAGGTCTTCTCTGCTCTGAAGATACGAAACCTCTCTGCAGACACGTTGCTGGGGTCCGACTGGGCTGCTGTAGGATGACATGGTCTGATATTAAGTCTCATAGATTAACAGAATGCTGAGCTGTGTATAATCACTGAATACAGTGATGGAGAAAAGGGTAGGTTGGTACCGTGGTCCTGGTCTGGAGCTTCCAGGTTGTACCCGTACCCCAGCAGAGTCCTGACAGCCTCCCTCAGACTGTCTTTGTTGGACTTCTTGGTCCTCTCGTCCAGCAGAACATAGGGGACCAGACGAGGGTTTCTGCGGTTCTTCACATCCTGAGAAAGTTCACAGAACAGAAGGATGACTAGCATAAAGGACTCATGGTAGTTTGCCAAAAGACAGATACCAGTAGAACCCAGTCTGCGTCCTGTCCCCCTACCTGTTGGATGCCGTAGGTCCAGCCCTGGCGGATGCGGTCTCTGGCCCAGACGTTGTGTGCGTTCTCAGCCAGTTTGTCCACCATGGCTTCCTGGCTGGAGGTCAGTTTGATGTGACTCAGGTCCAGAGGAGCCGGTTTATAACCGCTGGATAGCTCATAGCTGCACAGATAGAGTCCAACCAATCGGTCGTTAGCTAGCAGGCTAATCAGACAGCTCCAGGTACTCATGTCTAAGGCTCTGTTCACAGTCTGAAACACGACTGTCTGCACTCTTCACTGGTTCATATGTCTGCTTTCTACAGGCTTTATCACCTAAAGGAGCACAGGTGATGATGTCATCTGGTAGCACAGCGTGTTTTGTCAGTATGTTGATCTAATAAATGGAGATAAAGTTGTATGTAGGCTGTGTTTGGTTAAACTGACACATAACCACTCCACCAGAGCAATGAGGAACCAGAACAGAGATGAGGAACTGAAGGAGGACTGAAGGCTGTACGAGCTAGCTCTACTAGTCTTAGACACAAAGGATGTAAGGATACACTCAACCCATGATTCAATTGAATCCCGATTTTTGGTTCAAGCGGCAACCTCCGTTCAGAGGCTGGCTGCAGACTCACCAGAAACCACACACACACCCATTCAAAGAAGACAATCTTTACAGCAGAAGTAAACATGTTTACAGCCTGGTCCAAAAAACGGCTTGGCTCTACGTAGCTCATTTCTCTATCAGCACACACTGTACGGGGGGTGAATTTATTTCTAACGTGACGGTTCTAAATTCAGATCAGGAGTAGATAATCTCCCCCTAAAAAGCCCCTGCTAGGGGGGTAGTACTTTTCAAAGGTCCTGGGACTTTTGGGGGGCAGGGCCTGCAATGCTGAACAAGTCTGATTGGTAGATTAACCTCAGTGTTTTTATTCCTCCCTCTGTCCACAATAACATCACACACATCTGTGATTCTCTTGATTTCTCTTTCTTTCATTAGTTTTTATTTGTTCTATCTTTTTTGTATGTGTGTGTACTTTTCAAAAGAAGAAGCTGTGATTCTCTTTGTTTTCTCCATACATCACTGGCCTGATTTGCACAATCTACCCTGGTCGAAACACAGACAACAATGGGGGCACAGGAATCTTTTATTTCAGGGGAAAGTAGTTCTGGGGGCTAACTACTGAATTTCCCCCCTGGGAATAAATAATAAAGTATTTCTGAACAGACGCCGGAACTCTTGGTCGAAATGCACCTTTAGACTGAAAACAGTCTGACCAAGAAGGTAATGTGGCTCACTCTTCTAGATATACATTTCAATGCCGTCCTGTGAATCCTCCCTCAGTCTCAGTAAGTGACCCCTCGTCTCATCACTGCATCATCACATCATGTCAGCATCATAACATCTTTGATGTTCACTCACGTCTGAGACAGTTTCAGACTCTTCACTTTCTCCACAGCGTGTTCATCTGCCAGACCAACATGGCAGCCCAGAGCCAGAAGGGTCCTGAAACACACAGGTGTCAGTGAACACACACACACATGATCAAACACACACATGATCAAACAGAGCGTGGTATCTGTGGATCTGTATACTGCTCTGATGATTACTTCAGCGTCTCCAGAGACATCTGCAGGTTGTAGCTCCGCTCCTGTTCAGGAAGTCTGGAGAACTCCACCAGACAGGGGTGCTGCCTCTTATTATCATCTCTCACCTGAAACACACACACACACACAAACACACACACACACACACACACACACACACACACACACACAGAGAGAGAGAGGGAGAGAGTCACATCCAGGTATATGGCTCTGCTGTCTGACAGGTGTCCCTGCTGGTTGTATGGTACTCACGGCTCCGTAGGTCCAGCCCAGCTCGATCTTATTCATCACCCAGAGCTCATGAATGTTCTCTGCAAGTTTCTCCCTGATCCTCTCCAGGTGAGGAGGAAGCACTATCTGCAGCGGAGAGAGAGAGAGAGAGAGAGAGAGAGAGAGAGAGAGAGAGAGAGAGAGAGAGAGAGAGAGAGAGAGAGAGACCTCAGTCATCCTGAGTTTGTGACTTCAGTCTGACTCTTCTGTTTATGATCTGATCAACAACAAAAAACTGAACTGTCTCACCACCCAGTCTAAACACCATCAGGACTCTTTTTTTTAACCCAGTCAGTACCTGATCCGGACTCTAACAGCACCCTGTCTGGACCAGGTCGGTACCTGGTCGGGACTCTAACAGTAGCCCGTCTGGACCAGGGCCTGTATGCATGTCCAGCCATTACACAAACAGGACCATTAGTCTTAACGGCCAATTTGGCCGTAGCGTTAGCTGCATGCACAACTGCAAATAATTGGCCAGTTAACTAATTACGCCATGAAAGTGAGGCTGGTGCAAAACTTCATATGTCCAGGGAACCTCCTGGAAAACCCTGATCCAACAAATTCAAACTGCACATGCCTACTACACATAAACAACAATAAACATGGCGAGTGGTACCAGTGTGACTGAGAGAAGATCAAGAAGAAACAATGTTTCAGAGGAAGAAGAAATGGACATTTGATTAGAAGAATCTAGAATGAACAAACAGCTGTTATCAGCAAGTCAATCCTCAAAGAGAACAAACAAGGAGAAAGGGAAAGTCTGGCTTCAGATCTTGAACCGGGTCAATGCGTGTGGTGTTTCTGAGCGCACAGTAGAAGACCTACAAAATAAAATAAGCAACATGAAAGAGTCTTTATTCAACAAGCACCACCACAAACGTGGTCCAGGTGGAGGACCACCTGTCCCCCCATTGAAGGATGAGGACTTGTTAACGGAGTTGTTTGGGAAGGATTCACTTCACGGTGTTGTTGGTAGGTTACTTAAGAATTATGTTCTCATTAATTCATGTGAAATAGTCTACAGAAGTACTTTGATTTACATGGTTATGATTTGGCACGTACTACAGGGTGGAATTGTGTAGGAACAGAAGCCATGTCAGGAATATTCATTTCATCTTTTGCTTTGATCTTTCAGTGTCTGGTACAGTGTTCATGTATCCTTGGTTCACAGCAGACACAGACAGTAATACATAAGCACGATGTCCTCCATCCTTTAAACAGCCTAACAGGTGAGGTAATCCTGCTGTTAGCACCTGTAATGGTGGGGTCTACTGCCATTGAATGTAAAGCTTTGTTGGGGCGTTAACCTGGCTCATGCAGTCCGCTAATCCATTTCTTTTTCATCATTTGTACAAACGGCCCGTTTTCATCGCTAATGGCTGGACGTGCATACGGGCCGGGTCAGTACCTGGTTCAGAGTCTAACAGCACCCTGTCTGGACCTGGTGAGTACCTGGCTGGTGTCCACAGGTGTTGGGGTAAAGGCTGCCTGGCTCATTGTAATGGTGGGTCCCAGAAGGTCTCTGGATCCAGTCTGGTCTTGGCTTGGTTCCAGCTTCAGCTTCTCTCTGGGTAACACCGCTTCGTAGCAGGGGGCGTAACCTGGAGGGGGGAGGAACTTAAACTCTCCATGACGACCCCCAAGGAGAAAGCGCACCCTGCAGAGGAGAGGGGGGGAGCAGGTTGATCTTTACAAAGCAGGTCATGAGGAGCTGTTAGCTGTAGCTACAGGCGCTGTGTGAGTGTGTTCATGCACTGACTTGACTCCTGCAGAGAAGCTGGCCACAGGGAAGAACAGGCCGTCAGAGTTGAAGTTCTCGAACATGCCCTGCACCGGCTGCCCGTTGATCCTGAAAGAGATACTGGGCACGCTCAGATCCAGGCAGCAGCTCACCACGTCCTCCATCCTCAAGAGGTGCTGGTTCGGAGAGCTCACTGTGCGGGCGATGCATCCTGCGAGGATAGACACTCTGTAAGATCACACCTGAGACATGGAGGTCTCTGGAGGTCCCTATGAAAAACCGTACACATCTGTTACCTGACCACAGGTGGAGCCCATCAAACCCGTACGAGTACAGGTCATCCCCAACCCCATTGCCCCCCCATCCTTCCCCCCCGCTCGGGAAAGGGGCGTAGCCGCTGGTGTTGGCCCAGCCCACCCTCAGGTGAGTCGCCTCCGCTGTGACAAACGGCAGTGCCTGATCCACGATCAGCTCGTAGTACCACTTCTTGTACTGGGCGGAGCCATCACTGACACCAAGGAAGATGTTGGGGCGCATGCTGGAGAAAGGAAGACGAGCAAGGAAGAGGAAGAAGACGATGAGGAGGGTCTCAAATGAAACAATCAAAGAATAACGTAATCCAAGGCTCATTCAAAGTCATTGAGTATTAGTCTGTTTGTGTGTGTGTGTGTGTGTGTGTGTGTGTGTGTGTGTGTGTGTGTGTGTGTGTGTGTGTGTGTGTGTTACCTGCTTACGTGGTTGCTCAGGCGGGTCTGCAGCAGCAGGTCTCGTCCTGGCAGCAGGTTGTCACAGATCAGATGCTGGTTGGAGCGAACTGCTACGCCATGACACACACACAGAGAGCACAAGACATCCAGGACCTAAACATACACACACACACACACACACACACACACACACACACACACACACACACACACACACACACACACACACACACACACACACACACACACACACACACACAGCTCTCTGTTAATAGAGGAACATTACAGGGTGGAATAAATGTTTACACCTCCGTCTCTAAATCCTCAGCAGCCTCAGACTCTGCACACATGCACACACGCGCGCACACACAGACACAGACACAAACACAGACACACACACACACACACACACACACACACACACACCCATGAACACACACACCCATGAACACACACACGCGCACACACACACCACACACACGCACAAACACATACACGCACGCACGCACACACACACACACACACACACACACACACACACACACACACACACACACACACACAGAGCACATGTTGTTTAATAAAGCGTGTGTATTTTCTGTAGTGTAAAGGACTGAAGGACCTTGTGGTTGCGTCCGTGTTTGTCCAGCAGAGAGATGATGGACTTGATGTGTCCCTCTTTAATAATGTTCAGAGCCTCAGGACTCTCCACCAGCACACAGTGAAGGACCTCCAGTATGCCTACACACACACACATTTATGTACAGCATGAGACCACATGACAGCAGGAGTGCAGAGATATTAAAGCTGCTGGATGCATGAACAATGAGTGGGCTCAGAGAGGTGTTAAAGGGAGTGTGATGGAGGCTGCAGCTGAGAGACTCTGATGAACCCAGAGACAGTCTTCTGTTTGAACCCTGAGTCCTGATAACACCTAACATTTAACCCTGTGCATGCTGATGTTTGTATGATGCCTCTCTGTTGCATGTTTCAGAGACATTTAGTGATGCTCTAAATATATCTGTTTCCTGCTGTAATCACAGAAACAGCAGATGTTCTTTGATGTTAAAGGGATATTTCAGTGTTTTTGAAGTGGGGTTGTTTAAGTTTTATGTCACTAGTAATTGTACGAGTCACAAGGGATGCCGCTCAGCTCGACCCCTTTAATGAGAAACTTCTGGACATTTATTTATTGGGATAAACCCTTGAGATGTGCCATCTCGTTTAAGAGGGGGTCCCAGACAAACAATGATAAATAGGAACAGTACAATACAAAATAAAAACAAAACATGAATCCTTCTAAACAAAAACAAAGACAAAAAACAATGAATAATAATAATAATAATAATCATAATCATAATCATAATCATAATAAAAGGGCCGTTAAGCATAATAAAAAGATGTACATATCAAAATATCACACAAGTAAAAATGCATACATTAAACCCCTAAAATAACACACACACACACACACACACACACACACACACACACACACACACACACACACACACACACACACACACACACACATAGTGTCTCATTACAGGGGCTGAGCTGACAATCATACAATCACTAACAACATGAAACTCATACGACCCCACTTCAAAAACACTGAACTATCCCTTTAAATACTCTCAGTGTGATGGACCTCACATTCACACTCTGAAGCCTCAATAACACAGGTGCACTGTACACCTGCATGACAGGTACATGGTGATGTCATAGATGAATAGTGATCGTGCTGTGATGGGACCTACCAGAGGACGCCTCCAGTCTCTCCAGTCTGCTGATCAGCCAATCCAACGAGCCCGAGAACTGAGCGCAGTTCTTTCTGTTCCCTCTGATCAGAGCCGCTGCAGAGGAGGGGGGCAGAGGAGATTAAACACCTGATGATAATAAAGGAGAATTTCTCTGACAGCCCTCTGTTTGAACATGGTCTGTCAATGCCTCAGTACGGTCTGGATGGAGAACTGATTACATGTTGACTCGCTGTCCATACCACCACACCAAAAGATCCTCACAGGAGCTTTAAACCATTTCTCTATGTTCGTGTGTGTGTGTGTGTGTGTGTGTGTGTGTGTGTGTGTGTGTGTGTGTGTGTGTGTGTGTGTGTGTGTTTGAGTACCCAGCAGCTGGTACAGTGAGTTGAGGATGGAGCTCCAGGCGTCTCCTGCTTCTCGTCCTGCAGCTTCAGTAAAATGAGCGGCACTGCTGTACACATGCAGACGATCTATACACTCCAACACCAGGCTGATCATCCCCTGAACACACACACACGCACACGCACACACACACACACACACACACACACACACACACATCATTGCTATTTGTTCATATTGCACAGACAAGCAGACGCATCTTTTCAGCCTCCTTCCACATATCAATCTGAAGTCTTATTAATCAAAATCAATATTTATTTTTCCTGTGTTCATATTTATGACGCTGTCAGTATTATATGGTTAATCGTGGTGCAGTTATGGTCCTTAATCCACACATTGTAGTGGTGTTAAACCCCGAGCCCTCTGTCCCTGGTGGAACAGGTTATTTTGCTTCACTTCCTGTTTAACGAATAAAATAACAGTATATGTAACTGTAGATAAATAATAAACAGGGGGTCCTGACCTCCTCCTGGAACAGGTTCTGTCGGTTCTTGAGCGCTCTGAGGCGGTTCTGTTTGTCTTCATGTTCCAGGTGATCTCCGGGTGGCTGGAAGTATCCAATCAGATCCTGCAGACTCAGACTTACTGAATCTATTGGTAGATCTGGAGTGGAGCTCCGCCCCTTTTTCCTCAGAGTGTCCAGCCCCCTGCAGCAGGTGGAGACAGCAGTCAGTAACTTTAGGACAATATCAACAGAGCTGCAGGTATTTCATATGATGACAGACAGACAGACAGACAGACAGACAGGCTGTGTCTTGGGGTGTTTCTGCACACACACACACACACACACACACACATACACACACACACACACACAAACACACACACAAACACACACACACATTGTTTTCTGCACACACACTGATGAGCTGTAGACTGAAACACAGCTGCTTGTTGCTTCATAAACATTCATCACATGTTGCAGCTCTGCAGTGTGGGGTCATGTGATCACAGAGGATCCTCACACTGCAGCCTGTATGAAGTTCTTTGATCTCTCAGTGTGAATGTTTTCTCTGCAGCAGACAGACGCTCCTCTCAGAATCACTCCTCTTATCGTGTAAGGGAAACTGTAGAACACTTGTTGCCTCACTCTCACAGGTCCAGTCACAGTCTGCTTCTTTCCTCTCTGTAAAAACATGCAGCATGCTTCTTGTCTTTTAACGATCAGAGGTCTAACCCTCTCTCTGCAGAGCAGAGCTCTGAGCTCTGTTTTTCTTCTGCGTACAGTCATTTGTGTGCAGACAGAAACAGGTTGATACAAGTGCAGAGTCCCTGTGATGAAAGAGAGGAAGTCAAGTGTCCCTGTGGAGCCAGTCAGAGGTCAAATACATCTCTGATGATCTTTGTGACCCTGAATCTGTCATAGCCTGCTCACAGTGATCACCTGACTGATGTCTGCCTTTATTTTGAAGACATGGTATCAGTGTAGAGAACATTTCAAATTAGTAGCTGCATCTCTTCTTGGTCCATTATATACCAATCATCTGTTTCCTCCCTCCCACTTGGACTCTGCTTTTTGGTCATGACATTACCAAGGTATAAGATTTCTTCTTGAATTTGCCTCGAAACCATTTCTTTAGATACTTCCAAGTGAGACATTTTGTTTCTCAGCGTTTCTCTGGTTTTCCTTCTTTGCCATCTCAACATTTCAGTGAACAATTGTTCACTCTTAAGTTTAAAAAGAAAGGGATTGTCTCAGAAATATACGACCTCATTCTTGACCATTGTGATAAGTCCAACACCAAAACTAGACTGGCTTGGCAGGCAGAGTCGGGACTTCATCTAAGTAAGGAGTCGTGGGAGGATGTTGCATGTCTTACTCTCATTCACTTTAAGGTCATTCACAGGGTTCATTTCTCTAAATCAAGACTTGCTGAGTTTTATAAAGAGGTAGAACACAAATGTGACAGGTGTTCAGGCTCAAATTGTCGCTTAAGCCATATGTTCTTTCTCTGGCCACACTTAAAGCTGCTGTTGGTAGGAATGGTGCAAAAACGTTACTTTATTCTGCTGGGTTTGGAGAAAAGTTCATAACATGAATTGGTACTCATCGGTAAGTGGAGTAATTTGAGATTATGGCGAAATCTCTGTGTTTTCAATGCCTTTGTATCAAGCAATGTCATTCCCCTCATTCTCGTTATCACGGACCAATCAGAACTACTCCCTAATCATCCATCCTGATTGGTCGAGTGGCGGCCTCACTACGTCGTCCTGATTGGCTGGGAAGCCACTACTTCCTCATAGAACGCGCACAACAATCTTTTGAAGAAACTTTTGGTCTGGGTACTTTAACACTATGTCAGTCATCTTGGGTTTACACTGACAACCTTGCCCACTAATAGCTATTTTTGGGACTCCAGATGAATCAAGTCATTTCAATTCTGTTCAAACGGAAATCATTAACTTTACGTCACTGCTGGCTAGATGCTGTTAATTTTTACATTGGAAGTCTACCAACCCTCCATCTGTTGCCCAGTGGTTACAGGATACAGTCTCCTTTTTAAAAGTTCTTTCACAAATGGCAACCCTTTCTTTCACAGGTTAGAGATCTGCAGGCTCTGCCAGACTGAGAGGTGTCTTAGTTTCTTTTATCATTACTGTATTTCCAAATTTTTGTGCATTAATTTCTGCTGCTGAGCTCGGCTGGGGAGGAAGGGATTATTTTATGTATGAGTTCTAACACTGGTATCTTTGTACTGTAATGTGCAGGTGATTCTGTATTTAGAGTCATTTTCCCAGTCTCATTGTTATGTTTTTCTTTTCTACGTTTAAATGAAACATTTTTAAATGTAAACTTTTACGCAAATTACAATGTCATTCAAATTTGTTCAATAAACAGAATTGGCAAAAAAAAACATGTCTGCCTTAAGCATTGACCACAACACAACTCCAAAACTCAAACTCCAAGCTGTGGAAGAGCAGGCAGGAGAAGAATACAGCTGATAGAGGCTGCTGTCTCCTTCTTTCCACCTCACTGAAAACATCCTGATATCCATGTGTTGTTATTTATAAACAGCTTCCATGTCGGCCTCTGTCACACACCTGGAGGGTGGCAGGTCTGCATGCACCGCACTGTGAACAGCTTTAGAGAAATAACCTTCAACAATCAGTCGTGAAAAACAGTGCCAAAGTCAAGATGAGTCTTCAGCAGAATAAAGACCGGTCCTCTGCAGGGAGTCACAGACTGCACTGACGGGACAGCAGCCAATCAGGCGGGTCCATTTGGTTGGTTTCTCTATGTGTGAAGAGAGAGGAACTCTCCATCACTCGATAAAACACACACACACACGCACGCACGCACGCACGCACGCACGCACGCACGCACGCACGCACGCACGCACGCACGCACGCACGCACACACACACACACACACACACACACTCGAGCTCTGCTGGTTTCACATGATCTGTCTGTGGGTTATCTCTCTGTTGTATGCGTTGCTGTGTCTATGTGTGTGTGTGTGTGTGTGTGTGTGTGTGTGTGTGTGTGTGTGTGTGTGTGTGTGTGTGTGTGTGTGACCCACCTGATGAACAGGTTGAAGAGGAACACAGTACTTCTGATGACTCGTGCAGATCTACTCTCCTCGTGTTGAGATCGAGACAGAGTCAGCCCGTCGTCCATGTGACCCTCGTGATGCATGATGGCCTGAAACAGATACCAACCTTTAACATAACACTGAGTTATTACAGTCTTTGTTTCACATGCAAAAGAGAGTTCAAACTGTTCCTGTCTTCACTACTTCTGGATCATTAGTCTCACTGAAACCAATACTGAGACGTCACCTTACGTCTTCCTCCTTTAAGAGACAGCTCTGATATATCTTGACCTTAGGCTCCTGAGTTTGACAAATCTTAGAGCCTGAAGGACCCACAGATTCGCCAACACTCAGGCTGTAACGTCTGCAACAAAGTGTGTCCACTAACAGTTCTTGTTTTTGTCCCTGACAGGCTCACACACTGACTAACTCTGGAGTGAAGACAGCAGCAGACAGACAGCTGTCTCCATGAGCTACAGTGTGATTTCTTCACCATCGACTGTAGCATGACGTTTATAAAAAACTCAGAGCTTTATGGTGAAGTTCAGGGATCTACAGAAACTCAGACAGCATAGGTTTGAGGTAGTAAGGCTTCAGTGAGGCACCTTCCTCTGGACTCCTCCCATACGAGCACACTTAGCATCCACAGTCTGATAGGTGAGCCACAGAAAGGTGTCCACGTGTTGGATGTAACACACAGAGTCTCCATATTTAATGTCAGGAACCCCCATCCCATCCACCTCCTTCTTAACACCTGGGTCCAACTTTTCCTGCAACACACAGAGACGGACACACAAATGAACACTGTAAAAAATCAGTGCTGAGTCAGTGTTACAGTATAAATGTTTTTACAGTGTATCATATACATTTTTTCCAGTTTATTACATACATATTTTTACAGTTTTAATATTTTTTACAGTGTACCATATAAATATTTTCTACATTGTGTATTTTTTTCACTTTAAATATTTATTTTTGTATTTCTTAGTTTCAATTTTTTTTTACAGTTTACATTTTTTTTACATTTTTTTTACATCTTTAATATTTTTTACAGTGTACTATGTCAATTTTTTCTACATAGTGTAATTTTTACACTTTAAATATTTTTCTACTGTGTGTAGTTTTTACAGTTTGAATATGTTCAACATTGTGTATTTTTTGCAGTATAAATATTTTTACAGTGTGTATTTTTTGAAGTTTAAATATGTTTTGCGATTTGAATCTTTTTTACAGTGTGTATTTTTACAATATAGATATTTATTACAGTGTATTTTTTAAGTATAAATATTTTTACAGTTTGAATATGTTGAACAGTGTGTATTTTTACAGTTTGAATATGTTGAACAGTGTGTATTTTTACAGTTTGAATATGTTGAACAGTGTGTATTTTTTACAGTTTGAATAATGTTTAACTGTGTATTTTACAGTTTGAATGTTTTACAGTGTGTATTTTTACAGTTTGAATATGTTGAACAGTGTGTATTTTTACAGTTTGAATATGTTGAACAGTGTGTATTTTTTACAGTTTGAATATGTTGAACAGTGTGTATTTTTACAGTTTGAATATGTTGAACAGTGTGTATTTTTTACAGTTTGAATATGTTGAACAGTGTGTATTTTTACAGTTTGAATATGTTGAACAGTGTGTATTTTTACAGTTTGAATATGTTGAACAGTGTGTATTTTTACAGTTTGAATATGTTAAACAGTTTGTATTTTGTACAGTTTGAATAATGTTTAACAGTGTGTATTTTTACAGTTTGGATGTTTTACAGTGTGTATTTTTACAGTTTGAATGTTTTACAGTGTGTACTTTTTACAGTTGGAGTATGTTGAACAGTGTGTATTTTTTACAGTTTGAATATGTTGAACAGTGTATTTTTACAGTTTGAATGTTTTACAGTGTGTATTTTTTACAGTTTGAATATGTTGAACAGTGTGTACTTTTTACAGTTTGAATATGTTGAACAGTGTGTACTTTTTACAGTTTGAATATGTTGAACAGTGTGTATTTTTTACAGTTTGAATAATGTTTAACTGTGTATTTTTACAGTTTGAATGTTTTACAGTGTGTATTTTTACAGTTTGAATATGTTGAACAGTGTGTATTTTTTACAGTTTGAATATGTTGAACAGTGTGTATTTTTACAGTTTGAATATGTTGAACAGTGTGTATTTTTTACAGTTTGAATAATGTTTAACTGTGTATTTTTACAGTTTGAATGTTTTACAGTGTGTACTTTTTACAGTTTGAATATGTTGAACAGTGTGTATTTTTTACAGTTTGAATATGTTGAACAGTGTGTATTTTTTACAGTTTGAATATGTTGAACAGTGTGTATTTTTACAGTTTGAATATGTTGAACAGTGTGTATTTTTACAGTTTGAATATGTTGAACAGTGTGTATTTTTTACAGTTTGAATATGTTAAACAGTTTGTATTTTGTACAGTTTGAATAATGTTTAACAGTGTGTATTTTTACAGTTTGAATGTTTTACAGTGTGTATTTTTTACAGTTTGAATATGTTGAACAGTGTGTACTTTTTACAGTTTGAATATGTTGAACAGTGTGTATTTTTTACAGTTTGAATATGTTGAACAGTGTGTATTTTTTACAGTTTGAATATGTTGAACAGTGTGTATTTTTACAGTTTGAATATGTTGAACAGTGTGTATTTTTTACAGTTTGAATATGTTAAACAGTTTGTATTTTGTACAGTTTGAATAATGTTTAACAGTGTGTATTTTTACAGTTTGGATGTTTTACAGTGTGTATTTTTACAGTTTGAATGTTTTACAGTGTGTACTTTTTACAGTTGGAGTATGTTGAACAGTGTGTATTTTTTACAGTTTGAATATGTTGAACAGTGTATTTTTACAGTTTGAATGTTTTACAGTGTGTATTTTTTACAGTTTGAATATGTTGAACAGTGTGTACTTTTTACAGTTTGAATATGTTGAACAGTGTGTACTTTTTACAGTTTGAATATGTTGAACAGTGTGTATTTTTTACAGTTTGAATAATGTTTAACTGTGTATTTTTACAGTTTGAATGTTTTACAGTGTGTATTTTTACAGTTTGAATATGTTGAACAGTGTGTATTTTTTACAGTTTGAATATGTTGAACAGTGTGTATTTTTTACAGTTTGAATATGTTGAACAGTGTGTATTTTTTACAGTTTGAATAATGTTTAACTGTGTATTTTTACAGTTTGAATGTTTTACAGTGTGTACTTTTTACAGTTTGAATATGTTGAACAGTGTGTATTTTTTACAGTTTGAATATGTTGAACAGTGTGTTTTTTTTTACAGTTTGAATATGTTGAACAGTGTGTATTTTTACAGTTTGAATATGTTGAACAGTGTGTATTTTTACAGTTTGAATATGTTGAACAGTGTGTATTTTTACAGTTTGAATATGTTGAACAGTGTGTATTTTTTACAGTTTGAATATGTTAAACAGTTTGTATTTTGTACAGTTTGAATAATGTTTAACAGTGTGTATTTTTACAGTTTGAATGTTTTACAGTGTGTATTTTTTACAGTTTGAATATGTTGAACAGTGTGTACTTTTTACAGTTTGAATATGTTGAACAGTGTGTACTTTTTACAGTTTGAATATGTTGAACAGTGTGTATTTTTTACAGTTTGAATATGTTGAACAGTGTGTATTTTTACAGTTTGAATGTTTTACAGTGTGTATTTTTACAGTTTGAATATGTTGAACAGTGTGTATTTTTACAGTTTGAATATGTTGAACAGTGTGTATTTTTACAGTTTGAATATGTTGAACAGTGTGTATTTTTTACAGTTTGAATATGTTGAACAGTGTGTATTTTTTACAGTTTGAATAATGTTTAACTGTGTATTTTTACAGTTTGAATGTTTTACAGTGTGTACTTTTTACAGTTTGAATATGTTGAACAGTGTGTATTTTTTACAGTTTGAATATGTTGAACAGTGTGTATTTTTACAGTTTGAATATGTTGAACAGTGTGTATTTTTACAGTTTGAATATGTTGAACAGTGTGTATTTTTTACAGTTTGAATAATGTTTAACTGTGTATTTTGTACAGTTTGAATGTTTTACAGTGTGTACTTTTTACAGTTTGAATATGTTGAACAGTGTGTATTTTTTACAGTTTGAATATGTTGAACAGTGTGTATTTTTTACAGTTTGAATATGTTGAACAGTGTGTATTTTTACAGTTTGAATATGTTGAACAGTGTATTTTTACAGTTTGAATATGTTGAACAGTGTGTATTTTTAAAGTTTGAATATGTTGAACAGTGTGTATTTTTTACAGTTTGAATATGTTGAACAGTGTGTATTTTGTACAGTTTGAATAATGTTTAACAGTGTGTATTTTTACAGTTTGAATGTTTTACAGTGTGTACTTTTTACAGTTGGAATATGTTGAACAGTGTGTATTTTTTACAGTTTGAATATGTTGAACAGTGTGTATTTTTACAGTTTGAATGTTTTACAGTGTGTATTTTTACAGTTTGAATATTTTGAACAGTGTGTACTTTTTACAGTTTGAATATGTTGAACAGTGTGTACTTTTTACAGTTTGAATATGTTGAACAGTGTGTATTTTTACAGTTTGAATATGTTGAACAGTGTGTACTTTTTACAGTTTGAATATGTTGAACAGTGTGTATTTTTTACAGTTTGAATATGTTGAACAGTGTGTATTTTTAACAGTTTGAATATGTTGAACAGTGTGTATTTTTACAGTTTGAATGTTTTACAGTGTGTATTTTTTACAGTTTGAATATGTTGAACAGTGTGTATTTTTTACAGTTTGAATATGTTGAACAGTGTGTATTTTTTACAGTTTGAATATGTTGAACAGTGTGTATTTTTTACAGTTTAAATATGTTGAACAGTGTGTATTTTTACAGTTTGAATATGTTGAACAGTGTGTATTTTTACAGTTTGAATATGTTGAACAGTGTGTATTTTTACAGTTTGAATAATGTTTTACAGTGTGTATTTTTTACAGTTTGAATATGTTTAACCGTGTGTATTTTTTACAGTTTGAATATGTTGAACAGTGTGTATTTTTACAGTTTGAATATGTTGAACAGTGTGTATTTTTTACAGTTTGAATAATGTTTAACAGTGTGTGTTTTTACAGTTTGAATATGTTGAACAGTGTGTATTTTTACAGTTTGAATATGTTGAACAGTGTGTGTTTTTACAGTTTGAATATGTTGAACAGTGTGTATTTTTTACAGTTTGAATATGTTTAACAGTGTGTATTTTTTACAGTTTGAATATGTTGAACAGTGTGTATTTTTACAGTTTGAATATGTTGAACAGTGTGTATTTTTTACAGTTTGAATAATGTTTAACAGTGTGTATTTTTTACTGTGTTTATTTTTTTCAGTATAAATATTTTAGAGTGTACCTTGGAGGACCTGAAGCAGAAGGCTGTGGATTTGACGTCGGCCCTCTCTTTGTCCATCAGCAGCAGAGACCTGTCCTCGATCAGACTCAGGTATTTTCCCGTGGTCACGTGTCTCAGTCTGAACGGCTGACCCCAACGGATGTGACTCCCACTCCACCTAAACACACACAGAGCGAGAGGCAGAGCACAGGGTGTGTAGAAGCAGGTTTCAACACTAATGTCATTATCGATCTCAGCAGATGTGTGTCTAACATGAGTCTGGTCCTGCTGGAGGTTTCTGCCTGTTAAAGGAAGTTTGTCCTTGCCACTGTAACTTGCTAAATGCTGCAAAGTGCTCTGCTCATGGTGGATTAAGATGAGATCAGACTGAGTCCTGTCTGTAAGATGGGACTGGATCTGATCCTGTCTTGATGTTGG
>NC_048289.1:316739-331739 GCF_009762535.1 Notolabrus celidotus
GAGACAAAGATACACAGAGACACAGACACAAAGAGGGAGGGAGCGAGCCCTCACTGCTGTCAGGAATCAGGTTACTGCAGAGAGAGGAGGATAATCTCATTTCACTGTGGTGAGAGAATGTGTGTATGTGGTGAGAGAGAGAGAAAATGTGGGTGTTTAAACTGAAGTGTGTGTAGAGACTGTGTGGTATGTGTGTGTGTGTAAGAGAGAGAAATGTGGGTGTGTTTAAACTGAAGCTGTGTGTGAGAGACTGTGTGGTGTGTGTGCGTGTATTTAGACTGGGCTGTATGTAAGTTTGTGTATGTGTGTATGTGTGTTCTTGAACTAAGCTTTGTGTGAGTGTGTGTGGGTGTGTGTGTGTGTTTAAACTGAGGCTGTTTTTGTGTGTTTAAACTGAGGCTGTGCGTGGTGTGTTTGAAGTGAAGCTTTGTGTATGTTTGGAGTGAGGCTGAGGTGTGTGTGTGTCTGTGCATTTGTGTGTGTTTAAAGTGGGTCTGTGTGTGTGTGTGTGTTTTTGGAGTGAGGCTGTGTGTGTGTCAGTGTGTGTGTGATAGTAAGGAGGGAGTTAGTAGAGAGTTTGTGGGACTATAAACTTGGTGTACTCATTCTGCCACTGCAGCAGCTCCTGATTCATCTAGAGCTCCATGTAAGGACCCCAACACGGACACTTCATCACACTGAAGGCTGACCCAGCACACACTGGAACACCCTCACACAACAGTACACACTGTAACACAACAAACACAATAACACACCTACACACCGTAACACACACTACACATCCTGTAAAACAACAAAGTGGTGGCCTCTGCATTATGCTGCATATTGTGTGGAGGCCTCTTTATCATGATATGTATTGTGTATCTTAGCTTTAGTCTCATGAATGTAACATATCAAGACCTCTATAGATAATACGTATTGTATTAGGATTCTGTATTGTGATGCTTTTTATGGATTAACTGAGCTAAATGAAGGTGATTCTAAATTAACATACACAACCTGAACGTCTGTCACAGAATAAATCTGAACCAGTTCAAGTTGAACTGAAAGCTGAGTTGGATGAGCGCTGGCAGAAGAAGGAGATTGAGGGTGTGTTTTTGGAGCTTCAGTTTGTGTGAAATGTTCCTTTAAGTCAGAGAGCGCAGTGTTGGGTGGTCGGGGGAGGGGAGGGGGTCACATTAGAAGGGAGTGATGGGGAAAAAGCAATACCGCTCCATCAGCTGAGTGGACACACACACACACACACCACACACGCACACACACACACACACACACACACCACACACAAACACACACACACAGAGAAAGGGATGAACTATTCTTCTCTATGAAAGTTTAATGACTTCCTCCCACTTTCATAAATGTTGTGTCCTCCCTGAGCGCACAATTCCCCCAGCATCCATTAACACGTGTGTGTGTGTGTGTGTGTGGTGTGTGTGTGTGTGTGTGCGTGTGCGTGTGCGTGTGTGTGTGTGGTGTGTGTGTGTGCGTGTGGAATTTTCCTCTTATCTTAAAAATCAATAACAAGGAAAGGACAAAATGCAAAGGTCAGATTAGATTAATGAGAGCACTGCATGTGTTTTGATGTCAGTTATGGTCAGTATTCAATCAACAAATCACAACAAACGTTATAGTAGACTCTTTTACAAACAGAGCAGGTCTAGACCACTCTATGTCAAATTATGAACAGAGGACCCAACACCAAGACAGGATAAGACTCAGTCTGACCCCACCTTAATCCACCATGAGCATTGACCCCAGTATTTAGCTAGTTACAGTGGAGAGGAAAAAACCATAAACTGTATAAAATATAGACGTAGTATCCGTGATGCACCCATCTGTTTCTGAAGTGCTGTTTTGAGGCCAATCGGCGGCGGGAGCCATATTGCTTCTGTTGAACGAGTGTGACGTAAAGAGGCGGGCTTTGAGCCTCCTCGCCAACAGCTACAGTGTTCCCGCCTGTCAATCAAGTCAGCTGTGCCTCTCATTGGAAGACGTAATCTTAATATCTTCGAAATTACCGCATTGAGATAAACCCCCGCACAGTGTGAGCCAATCAGAAATGAGCTATCCAGACTCCACTCGTCTTTTGAACCACTGTAAAACATGTTTATTTCTGCTGCAAGGATGTCTTCTTTGAATTGGTGTTTATGTGGTTTCTGGTACATCCAGCCAGACTCAGTGGATCCTCGATGAACTGCAGTTTTAGCACAGCCGCATTGGACTCATATTTTTCCGATGATGATCAGAACCAAGATAAAGTATCAATACAGCAACTTATTGTATTCTGACTCAGAGATTAAATGTAAGGAACCGTTTAGTATTGAGGACTTTATTATCAGACACAGACACCGGGCTCTGTTCTCCTCTCCTGCTCCTCTGCACTGAACAGCCAGGACAATCAGTCTACGCTCACTGAGAGTCATACACACACACACACACCAACACCACACACACCACACACACCACCACACACACCACCACACACCACACCACCACACAACACACACACACCCAACCACACACAGTGCTCACAACCACACCACACACACAGAGCTCTCAGGTCTGGTCAGACTCATTAAGTGTGTGTGTACTGATGCTGAATAATGCAGAGCTCTGATTGGTGGATTCATAATTAATGTTAGGCAATATGTTGGTGAGAGAGCGCTGTGATTTACACACAACAGGTTTTACTGTCAGTGTGTGTGTGTGTGTGTGTGTGTGTGTTGTGTGTGGTGTGTGTGTGTGTGTGTGTGTATGTGCGCTTGTGTGTGTAACATCACTGTGAAAAAATTCATTAAGCCAGAACTGCTGACATGAGTTTTTATAATCAGCTGTATCTGGTCCTGTGTCAGAGGACTGCTGGAGGTTCATGTTAGTCCATCAGAGTCACACAGCAGGATACGGTTCGCCTGCACAATATGACATTCAATATATAGTTTAAAATGATACTGACTTTTCCCCAACAAGTCAGTCTGTCATGTCCTACAGAGAAGTTTAGTGACAGAGCACAGGATTTAAAACACCACAGCTCAGATCCAACTGGTAATGAATGATGCAGAGAGAGAGAGAGAGCGAGAGAGAGAGAGAGAGAGAGAGAGAGAGAGAGAGATGAAGACACAGCTCAGGCTGAGGGATGTCAAAGGGTCAGCAGGTGAGGATGAGGGCAGTGTTGTGTGTGTGTGTGTGTGTGTGTGTGTGTTGTGTGTGTGTGTGTGTGTGTGTGTGTGTGTGTGTGGGTGTGTGTGGGTGTGTGTGGTGTGTGTGTGTGTTAACTTTGAAGGGAAGCCTGCTTTGATGGTGACCTTTAACAGGTTCAAAAGAAGAAAGAGGAGACTAGGAGGAGGATGAGTCTGACTCTTAGCAAGAGATAGGTTTCCTGTTTGACTCAGCTCAGAGAGCAAAACACAACAACATGATTTATTTAAGCCAAATCAGTTCTGTCAGCCAGACTTATTCCAGTAAATATGATTTTTCAGTAATCAGACTTAGTCAGACTGCTGTCAGGTCGCCCACTATTTTAGATATTTTTCTCTATTTAACCAGACTTACCTTAGTTATTCAGACACATTATAGTAAGTCAGACTTCCTAAGTCAGACTTATTCCAGTAAGTCAGACTGCTGTCAGGTAGTGAGACTTTTCAATAAGCAAGACTTCCTGTAGTTAATCAGTTTACTTTAGTCACATATTATTTAAGTCAGACTTACTTTGGTTAGTCAGACATATTATTGTAAGTCAGACTTACTTTAGTTAGTCAGACATATTATTGTAAGTCAGACTTACTTTAGTTAGTCAGACATATTATTGTAAGTCAGACTATTTAGTTAGTCAGACATATTATTGTAAGTCAACTTACTTTAGTTAGTCAGACATTTATTGTAAGTCAGACTTACTTTAGTTAGTCAGACCATATTAGTAAGTCCGACTAATTTAACAAAGTCAGACTCATTTTACAAGTCAGACTTATTTTATAATTCAGACTTACTTAAGTCAGTCTTATTCAAGTAAGTCAGACTTAATTAAGTTAGTCAGACACATTATTGTAAGTCAGACTAATTTAACAAAGTCAGACTCATTTACAAAGTCAGACTTATTTTATAAGTCAGACTTACTTAAGTCAGACTATTCCAGTAATCAGACTTATTATAGTTAGTTAGACTATTTCAGTAGTCAGACTTATTTCAGTAAGTCTGACTTACTGAAATAAGTCTGACTTACTGAAATAAGTCTGACTTAAGTCAAACCTATTTCAGTAAGTCGTCTTATTAAGTCAGACTTTTTTAAGCAAGACTTATTTCAGTATGTCAGACTTATTTTAGTAAGTCAGACTACTTAAGTCAGACTTTTTCAGTTGTCTCAGATTTATTTCAGTTACTTAGACTATTTCAGTAAGTCAGACTTATTTCAGTAAGACTTATTTTGGTTAGTCAGACTATTTAAGTCAAACTTATTTCAGTAAGTCAGACATATTTAATTCAGACTTATTTAGTCAGACTTATTTAAGTCAGACTTATTTCAGTTAGTCAGACTTCTTTAAGTCAGGCTTATTTTTAGTCGACGATTTCAGTAAGTCGACTTATTCAGTATAGTTGACTTATTTTAGTCAGACTTAATTCAGTTAGTTAACTATTTCAGTAAGTCGACTATTTTAGTCAGACTTAATTCAGTTAGTTAAACTATTTCAGTAAGTCAGACTTATCTCAGTCAGACTAATTTCCGTAGTCAGATTATCTGAGTCAGACTTATTGCAGTAAGTTAGACTCATTTCAGTCAGACTGCTGTCAGGTAGGAGACTTTTTTCAATAAGCAAGACTTCCTGTAGTTAATCGATTTACTTTAGTCAGACATATTATTTTAAGTCAGACTTACTTTGGTTAGTCAGACTTATATTGTAGTCAGACTTACTTTAGTTAGTCAGACATATTATTGTAAGTCAGACTTACTTTAGTTAGTCAGACATATATGTAAGTCAGACTTACTTTAGTTAGTCAGACATATTATTGTAAGTCAGACTTACTTTAGTTAGTCAGATATTATTGTAAGTCAGACTTACTTTAGTTAGTCGACATATTATTGTAAGTCAGACTTACTTTAGTTATTCAGACATATTATTGTAAGTCAGACTAATTAACAAAGTCAGACTCATTTTACAAAGTCAGACTTATTTTATATTCGACTTACTTAGTAAGTCTTATTCAAGTAAGTCAGACTTAATTAAGTTAGTCAGACCACATTATTGTAAGTCAGACTAATTTAAAAGTCAGACTCATTTTACAAGTCAGATTATTTTATAAGTCCAGACTTACTTGTCAGACTATTCCAGTAAGTCAGACTTTATAGTTAGTTAGACTATTTCAGTAAGTAGACTTATTTCAGTAAGTCTGACTTACTGAATAAGTCTGACTTACTGAAATAAGTCTGACTTACTGAAATAAGTCTGACTTACTTAAGTCAAACCTGTTCAGTAAGTCAGTCTTATTTAAGTCAGACTTTTTAAGCAAGACTTATTTCAGTATGTCAGACTTGTTTAGTAAGTCAGAACTTACTTAAGTCAGACTTTTTCAGTTAGTCAGATTTATTTCAGTTACTTAGACTATGTCAGTAGTCAGACTTATTTCAGTAAGTCAGACTTATTTCAGTAAGTCAGACTTATTTCAGTAAGTCAGACTTCTGAAATAAGTCTGACTTACTGAAATAGTCTAACTAACTATAATAAGTCTGACTTACTGGAATAAGTCTGACTTGTAAGTCTGACTTATAAAATAAGTCTGACTTTGTAAAATGAGTCTGACTTGTTAATTAGTCTGACTTACAATAATGTGTCTGACTAACTTAATAAGTCTGATTACTTGAATAAGACTGACTTAAGTAAGTCTGAATTATAAAATAAGTGACTTTGTAAAATGAGTCTGACTTGTTAAATTAGTCTGACTTACAATAATATGTCTGACTAACTAAAGTAAGTCTGACTTACAATAATATGTCTGACTAACTAAAGTAAGTCTGACTTACAATAATATGTCTGACTAACTAAAGTAAGTCTGACTTACAATAATATGTCTGACTAACTAAAGTAAGTCTGACTTACAATAATATGTCTGATACTAAAGTAAGTCTGACTTACAATAATATGTCTGACTAACTAAAGTAAGTCTGACTTACAATAATATGTCTGACTAACCAAAGTAAGTCTGACTTAAAATAATATGTCTGACTAAAGTAAATCTGATTACTACAGGAAGTCTTGCTTATTGAAAAAGTCTCACTACCTGACAGCAGTCTGACTGAAATGAGTCTAACTTACTGCAATAAGTCTGACTCAGATAAGTCTGACTTACGGAAATTAGTCTGACTGAGATAAGTCTGACTTACTGAAATAGTTTAACTAACTGAATGAAGTCTGACTAAATAAGTCTGACTTACTGAAATAGTTTAACTAACTGAATTAAGTCTGACTAAAATAAGTCAACTTACTGAAATAAGTCTGACTTACTGAATACGTCTGACTAAAATAAGCCTGACTTAAAGAAGTCTGACTAACTGAAATAAGTCTGACTTAAAAGTCTGACTTAAATAAGTCTGAATTAAATATGTCTGACTTACTGAAATAAGTTTGACTTAAATAAGTCTGACTAACCAAAATAAGTCTACTGAAATAAGTCTGACTTACTGAAATAGTCTAAGTAACTGAAATAAATCTGACTAACTGAAAAAGTCTGACTTAAGTAAGTCTGACTTACTAAAATAAGTCTGACATACTGAAATAAGTCTTGCTTAAAAAAGTCTGACTTAAATAAGACTGACTTACTGAATAGGTTGCTTAAGTCAGACTTATTTCAGTAAGTCAGACTTTTTCAGTAAGTCAGACTTACTGAAATAAGTCTGACTTACTGAAATAGTCTAACTAACTATAAAGTCTGACTTACTGGAATAAGTCTGACTTAAGTAAGTCTGACTTATAAAATAAGTCTGACTTTGTAAAATGAGTCTGACTTTGTTAAATTAGTCTGACTTACAATATGTGTCTGACTAACTTAATTAAGTCTGACTACTTGAATAAGACTGACTTAAGTAAGTCTGAATTATAAAATAAGTCTGACTTTGTAAAATGAGTCTGACTTTGTTAAATTAGTCTGACTTACAATAATATGTCTGACTAACTAAGTAAGTCTGACTTACAATAATATGTCTGACTAACTAAAGTAAGTCTGACTTACAATAATATGTTGACTAACTAAAGTAAGTCTGACTTACAATAATATGTCTGACTAACTAAAGTAAGTCTGACTTACAATAATATGTCGGTACTACTAAAGTAAGTCTGACTTACAATAATATGTCTGACTAACCAAAGTAAGTCTGACTTAAAATAATAGTCTGACTAAAGTAAAATCTGATTAACTACAGGAAGTCTTGCTTATTGAAAAAAGTCTCACACCTGACAGCAGTCTGACTTACTGGAATAAGTCTGACTTAGGAAGTCTGACTTACTATAATGTGTCTGAATAACTAAGGTAAGTCTGGTTAAATAGAGAAAAAATATCTAAAATAGTGGGACTACCTGACAGCAGTCTGACTAAGTCTGATTACTGGATAAATCTATTTTGGAATAAGTCTGGCTGACAGAAACTGATTTGGCTTAAATAAATCATGTTGTGTGTTTTGCTCTCTGAGCTGAGTCAAACAGGAAACCTTCTCTTGCTAAGAGTCAGACTCATACCTCCTCCTCGTTCTCTCTGTTCTTTTTTGAACCTGTTAAAGGTCACCATCAAAGCAGGCTTCCCTTCAAAGTTAACACACACACACACACACACACACACACACACACACACAACACACACACACACACACACACACACACACACACACACACACACAACACACCACACACACACACTGCCCTCATCCTCACCTGCTGACCTTTGATCATCCCTCAGCCTGAGCTGTGTCTTCATCTCTCTCTTCTCTCTCTCTCTCTCTCTCTCTTCTCTCTCTCTCTCTCTCTGCATCATTTCATACCAGTTTGGATCTGAGCTGTGGTGTTTTAAAATCCTGTGCTCTGTCACTAAACTTCTCTCTGTAGGACATGACAGACTGACTTGTTGGGGAAAAGTTCAGTATCATTTTAAACTATATATTGAATGTCATTGTGCAGGCTGAACCGTATCCTGCTGTGTGACTCTGATGGACTAACATGAACCTCCAGCAGGTCCTCTGACACAGGACCAGATACAGCTGATTATAAAAATCATGTCAGCAGTTCTGGCTTAATGAATGTTTTTCACAGTGATGTTACACACACAAGCGCACATACACACACACACACACACACACACACACAAACACACACAACACACCACACACACAACACTGACAGTAAAACCTGTTGTGTGTAAATCACAGCGCTCTCACCAACATATTGCCTAACATTAATTATGAATCCACCAATCAGAGCTCTGCATTATTCAGCATCAGTACACACACACACTTAATGAGTCTGACCAGACCTGAGAGCTCTGTGTGTGTGTGTGTGTGTGAGTCTTTGTTTGTGTGTGTGTGTGTGTGTGTGTGGGTGTGTGTGTGTGTGTGTGTGTGTGTGTGTGTGGTGTGTGTGTGTGTGTGTTGTGTGTGTGTGTGTGTATGACTCTCAGTGAGCGTAGACTGATTGTCCTGGCTGTTCAGTGCAGAGGAGCAGGAGGAGGAGAACAGCGAGCCCGGTGTCTGTGTCTGATAATAAAGTCCTCATACTAAACGGTTCCTTACATTTAATCTCTGTGAGTCAGAATAACAATAAGTTGCTGTATTGATACTTTATCTTGGTTCTGATCATCATCGGAAAAATATGAGTCCAATGCGGCTGTGCTAAAAACTGCAGTTCATCGAGGATCCACTTGAGTCTGGCTCTGGATGTACCAGAAACCACATAACACCAATTCAAAGAAGACGATCCTTGCAGCGAAATAAACATGTTTACAGTCTGGTTCAAAAGACGAGTGGAGTCTGGATAGCTCATTTCTGATTGGCTCACACTGTGCGGGGGGGTTTATTCATAATGCGGTAATTTGAAGATATTAAGATTACGAGTCTTCCAATGAGAGGCACAGCTGACTTGATTGACAGGCGGGAACACTGTAGCTGTTGGCGAGGAGGCTCAAAGCCCGCCTCTTTACGTCACACTCGTTCAACAGAAGCAATATGGCTCCCGCCGCCGATTGGCCTCAAACAGCACTTCAGAAACAGATGGGTGACATCACGGATACTACGTCTATTTTATACAGTTTATGGTTTCCTCTCCACTGTAACTAGATAATAGGGAGGTCAATGCTCATGGTGGATTAAGGTGGGGTCAGACTGAGTCTTATCCTGTCTTGGTGTTGGGTCTCTGTTCATAATTTGACATAGAGTGGTCTAGACCTGCTCTGTTTGTAAAAGAGTCTACATATAACGTTTGTTGTGATTTGTTGATTGAATACTGACCATAACTGACATCAAAACACATGCAGTGCTCTCATTAATCTAATCTGACCTTTGCATTTGTCCTTTCCTTGTTATTGATTTTTAAGATAAAGAGGAAAATTTCCACACGCACACACACCACACACACACACGCACACCCACACGCACACCACACCACACACACACACCACACACACACACACACGTGTTAATGGATGCTGTGGGGGAATTGTGCGCTCAGGGAGGACACAACATTATGAAAGTGGGAGGAAGTCATTAAACTTTCATAGAGAGAGAATAGTTCATCCCTTTCTCTGTGGTGTGTGTGTGTGTGTGTGTGTGTGGTGTGTGTGGTGTGGTGTGTGTGTGTGTGTGTGTGTGTCCACTCAGCTGATGGAGCGGTATTGCTTTTCCACATCACTCCCTTCTAATGTGACCCCTCCCTCTCCCCCTCGACCACCCAACACTGCGCTCTCTGACTTAAAGGAACATTTCACACAAACTGAAGCTCCAAAAACACACACCTCAATCTCCTCTTCTGCCAGCGACTCATCCAACTCAGCTTTCAGTTCAACTTGAACTGGTTCAGATTTATTCTGTGACAGACGTTCAGGTTGTGTATGTTAATTTAGAATCATCCTTCATTTAGCTCAGTTTAATCCATAAAATATGCATCACAATACAGAATCCTAAATACAATACGTATTATCTATAGAGGTCTTGATATGTTACATATCATGAGACTAAAGCTAAGATACACAATACATATCATGATAAAGAGGCCTCCACACAATATGCAGCATAATGCAGAGGCCACCACTTTGTTGTTTTACAGGATGTGTAGTGTGTGTTACGGTGTGTATGGTGTTATTGTGTTTGTTGTGTTACAGTGTGTACTGTTGTGGAGGGTGGTTCCAGTGTGCTGGGTCAGCCTTCAGTGTGATGAAGTGTCCGTGTTGGGGTCCTTACATGGAGCTCTAGGATGAATCAGGATGCTGCTGCAGTGGCAGAATGAGTACACCAAGTTTTATAGTCCCACAAACATCTCTACTAACTCCTCCTTACATATCACACACACTGACACACACACAGCCTCACTCCAAAAACACACCACACACACACACAGACCACTTTAAACACACACAAATGCACAGACACACACACACCTCCAGCCTCACTCCAAACATACACAAAGCTTCACTTCAAACACACACACGCACAGCCTCAGTTTAAACACACAAAAACAGCCTCAGTTTAACACACACACACACACACACACACACACTACACAAGCCTAGTTCAAGAACACACATACACACATACACAAACTTACATACAGCCCAGTCTAAATACGACCACACACACACACACACAGTCTCTCACACACAGCTTCAGTTTAAACACCCACATTTTCTCTCTTACACACACACACATACACACACAGTCTCTCACACACAGCTTCAGTTTAAACACACCCACATTTTCTCTCTCTCTCACACACATAACACATTCTCTCACACACAGGTGAAATGAGATTATCCTCCTCTCTCTGCAGTAACCTGATTCCTGAACAGCAGTGAGGGCTCGCTCCCTGCCCCTGTCCCTCTTTGTGTCTGTGTCTCTGTGTATCTTTGTCTCTGTGGTCTCTGTCTCTTAAAGGTGTGTGTATGTGGTGTGTGTGTACCTTCTGCTTTCCTGCAGAGTGTAAATCATGAAACACTCATGAAGCTCTCCAAGAGGAGAACCAAAATCAAACATCTGACTACCATCAGAGGCAGGAGTCTCTGTGAGGAGGGTTAAGCTGTCTGACAGAAACTAACCACCAACGTCCTCCTGCTGACAGAGCTCATCATTTCACCACAGCTGAGATCAGACATGAACTCTGTTAAAGGCAGAGGTGATGGTCCTTTATTGAACCAGAAAAACTCTGTACACAGCACAAGACAATTAAATACCTGGAAACCTGAGTAAAAGAGGAAGTATTTGTCTAAATAAACCACAGTCATAAGTAAAACAGAACCCCTACAGCCAGGTTAGTCTCATCTCTTCTCTCTCTCTCTCTCTCTCTCTCTCTCTCTCTCTCTCTCTCTCTATCTCAGTAAAGACAGGTTGGCTGAATGCTTCAATCACATCCCGTGCAGAGGCTGGAGTCCTAAAGCGTCCGGGTTCAATTCCAGCCAGCGGCCCTTCATCCCCCATCTCTCTTTCTCTCCCTTTCCATCTCTCTCTGTGTCCTCTGTCCTTCCCCCCAATAGAGACATAAAAACAGAAACCCAGTGTGACCTCAGCATGTGATGAAAACATAAAGCTGTATCACTCTGAGCTGTTTCAACAGTAACCCCAGCTGCTGCAGGTTTACAGTCAGGTTTCATCCTCAGCTGCTGCAGGTTTACAGTCAGGTTTCATCTCCAGCTGCTGCAGGTTTACAGTCAGGTTCATCTCCAGCTGCTGCAGGTTTACAGTCAGGTTTCATCCTCAGCTGCTGCAGGTTTACAGTCAGGTTTCATCTTCAGCTGCTGCAGGTTTACAGTCAGGTTTCATCTTCAGCTGCTGCAGGTTTACAGTCAGGTTTCATCTTCAGCTGCTGCAGGTTTACAGTCAGGTTTCATCTTCAGCTGCTGCAGGTTTACAGTCAGGTTTCATCCTCAGCTGCTGCAGGTTTACAGTCAGGTTTCATCTTCAGCTGCTGCAGGTTTACAGTCAGGTTTCATCCTCAGCTACTGCAGGTTTACAGTCAGGTTTCATCCTCAGCTACTGCAGGTTTACAGTCAGGTTTCATCCTCAGCTGCTGCAGGTTTACAGTCAGGTTTCATCTCCAGCTGCTGCAGGTTTACAGCCAGGTTTCATCTCCAGCTGCTGCAGGCTTACAGTCAGGTTTCATCCTCAGCTGCTGAGGTTTACAGTCAGGTTTCCCTCAGCTGATGCAGGTTTACAGTCAGGTTTCATTCAGCTGCTGCAGGTTTACAGTCAGGTTTCATCCTCAGCTGCTGCAGGTTTACAGTCAGGTTTATTCTAAACTGCTGCAGGTTTACAGTCAGGTTTCATCCTCAGCTACTGCAGGTTTACAGTCAGGTTTCATCCTCAGCTGCTGCAGGTTTACAGCCAGGTTTCATCCTCAGCTGCTGCAGGTTTACAGTCAGGTTTCATCCTCAGCTGCTGCAGGTTTACAGTCAGGTTTCATCCTCAGATGCTGCAGGTTTACAGTCAGGTTTCATCCTCAGCTGCTGCAGGTTTACAGTCAGGTTTCATCCTCAGCTGCTGCAGGTTTACAGTCAGGTTTCATCCTCAGCTGCTGCAGGTTTACAGTCAGGTTTCATCCTCAGCTACTGCAGGTTTACAGTCAGGTTTCATCTCAGCTACTGCAGGTTTACAGTCAGGTTTCATCCTCAGCTGCTGCAGGTTTACAGTCAGGTTTCATCCTCAGCTGCTGCAGGTTTACAGTCAGGTTTCATCCTCAGCTACTGCAGGTTTACAGTCAGGTTTCATCCTCAGCTACTGCAGATTTACAGTCAGGTTTCATCCTCAGCTGCTGCAGGTTGACAGTCAGGTTTCATCCTCAGCTACTGCAGGTTTACAGTCAGGTTTCATCCTCAGCTGCTGCAGGTTGACAGTCAGGTTTCATCCTCAGCTACTGCAGGTTTACAGTCAGGTTTCATCTCAGCTGCTGCAGGTTTACAGTCAGGTTTTCCTCAGCTACTGCAGGTTTACAGTCAGGTTTCATCCTCAGCTGCTGCAGGTTTACAGTCAGGTTTCATCTTCAGCTGCTGCAGGTTTACAGTCAGGTTTCATCTTCAGCTGCTGCATGTTTACAGTCAGGTTTCATCTCCAGCTGCTGCAGGTTTACAGTCAGGTTTCATCCTCAGCTGCTGCAGGTTTACAGTCAGGTTCATCCTCAGCTGCTGCAGGTTTACAGTCAGGTTTCATCCTCAGCTGCTGCAGGTTTACAGTCAGGTTTCATCCTCAGCTGCTGCAGGTTTACAGTCAGGTTTCATCCTCAGCTGCTGCAGGTTTACAGTCAGGTTTCATCCTCAGCTGCTGCAGGTTTACAGTCAGGTTTCATCCTCAGCTGCTGCAGGTTTACAGTCAGGTTTCATCTTCAGCTGCAGGTTTACAGTCAGGTTTCATCTCCATGCTGCAGGTTTACAGTCAGGTTCATCCTCAGCTGCTGCAGGTTTACAGTCAGGTTTCATCTTCAGCTGCTGCAGGTTTACAGTCAGGTTTCATCTTCAGCTGCTGCAGGTTTACAGTCAGGTTTCATCCTCAGCTGCTGCAGGTTTACAGTCAGGTTTCATCCTCAGCTGCTGCAGGTTTACAGTAAGGTTTCATCTTCAGCTGCTGCAGGTTCACAGTCAGGTTTCAACCTCAGCTGCTGCAGGTTTACAGTCAGGTTTCATCCTCAGCTGCTGCAGGTTTACAGTCAGGTTTCATCTTCAGCTGCTGCAGGTTTACAGTCAGGTTTCATCCTCAGCTGCTGCAGGTTTACAGTCAGGTTCATCTCCAGCTGCTGCAGGTTAACAGTCAGATTTCATCCTCAGCTGCTGCAGGTTTACAGTCAGGTTTCATCTTCAGCTGCTGCAGGTTCACAGTCAGGTTTCAACCTCAGCTGCTGCAGGTTTACAGTCAGGTTTTCTCAGCTGCTGCAGGTTTACAGTCAGGTTCATCTCCAGCTGCTGCAGGTTTACAGTCAGGTTTCATCTTCAGCTGCTGCAGGTTTACAGTCAGGTTTCATCTTCAGCTGCTGCAGGTTTACAGTCAGGTTTCATCTCCAGCTGCTGCAGGTTTACAGTCAGGTTTCATCTCCAGCTGCTGCAGGTTCACAGTCAGGTTTCATCCTCAGCTGCTGCAGGTTACAGTCAGGTTTCATCTCCAGCTGCTGCAGGTTTACAGTCAGGTTTCATCTTCAGCTGCTGCAGGTTTACAGTCAGGTTTCATCTTCAGCTGCTGCAGGTTCAGTCAGGTTTCAACCTCAGCTGCTGCAGGTTTACAGTCAGGTTTCATCTTCAGCTGCTGCAGGTTTACAGTCAGGTTTCATCTCCAGCTGCTGCAGGTTTACAGTCAGGTTTCATCCTCAGCTGCTGCAGGTTAACAGTCAGGTTTCATCCTCAGCTGCTGCAGGTTTACAGTCAGGTTTCATCCTCAGCTGCTGCAGGTTTACAGTCAGGTTTCATCCTCAGCTGCTGCAGGTTTACAGTCAGGTTTTATCTCCAGCTGCTGCAGGTTTACAGTCAGGTTTCATCTTCAGCTGCTGCAGGTTTACAGTCAGGTTTCATCTCCAGCTGCTGCAGGTTTACAGTCAGGTTCATCTCCAGCTGCTGCAGGTTTACAGTCAGGTTTCATCTTCAGCTGCTGCAGGTTTACAGTCAGGTTTCATCTTCAGCTGCTGCAGGTTTACAGTCAGGTTTCATCTTCAGCTGCTGCAGGTTTACAGTCAGGTTTCATCCTCAGCTGCTGCAGGTTTACAGTCAGGTTTCATCCTCAGCTGCTGCAGGTTCACAGTCAGGTTTCATCCTCAGCTGCTGCAGGTTTACAGTCAGGTTTCATCT